>NC_073415.1:12176770-12333785 GCF_028641065.1 Leucoraja erinaceus
TGACCATTCCCGTGGTTTTGATACGTGAAAACCACAGGAAGATGCAGCTGTGGTTTCTGGGTAGGAAGCAGCTGTGTACAACACCCCTCCCTGGCCTCTAATGGAACCTGAATATCAAATCGGTAATTCAAAGAGTACATTGCACTCCCTCATTGACAGGCACTTCTCATGGTCAGGTGTAGGATATTAGGACCAGGGACAGGGAGAGCACTCTGTCCCCTGGAGATACGGAATAACTTGTTAATAATTCATCCAGTCATTAGCGCTTGAAAGAAGCTTTTTCCTTTGAAGAAGTTCTTAATTTTATAATCCCTAGGTAGCACAATGCTGGAGCCAGGAAACAAATGGTGCAGAGTCATGGGCTCAGTGTTGGTGGATCCACTCTCATCCATTAACCAGGGGATGGGTCTGTCTGGTCAATGAATGCCCTGTCACTGTCTCTATCACCCCTGACTTTAACATTTCAACAATACGTTCTCTCTCACCTGTGAGTTTTGCACAAATGACTTGACCACCTGGCGCACACGTGCCACACGTGTGTAATGTGCCACACGTGTGTAATGTGCCACACGTGTGTAATGTGCCACACGTGTGTAATGTGCCACACGTGTGTAATGTGCCACACGTGTGTAATGTGTCACACGCGTGTAATGTGCCACACGTGTGTAATGTGTCACACATGTGAAACGTGTCCCACGTGTGTAAACGTGTCTCAGTGGACTGTCCATCACACGGACTCCGGCCCGACACCTGGTCCTGAGTGGAGTGGCTTCAGAAATATGCAGGAAATACGTAGGGAAGCTTTTCACTGTACCTCAGTATGCATGGCAATAATGAACGACACTAATACTACAGCACTGTTCAATGTAAGTGCCGGAGGCAGAGATCACAGACAACAGCAGTATTTATTGCCCAGCCCTGTCTGACCATGACTGGACAGAGGGCCGGTCAACATGTGGGTGTGGTGTCACACCAGACCCCGGCAGGGAGGCCTTTCCTTTTCCAAAGGATGGTTGTGAATCAGAGTGGTTTTAACAGCAATCAGTAGTTTCATGGTCATCATAGCTGAGATTAATTTATAATTCCAGATTTAATTATTCCAGGTTAAATTCCTTGGCTGCACACCTGTGATTTGAAGAGAGTGAATGCTTGAGCAAACGCCGGCCACAGCCCTAAACTGAGGTACCAGGTGCAAAGTGCACCTGTACGCAGCATCAAGGTGTGCTTCACTGGGACAGGTGACACATCAGGCAGTGGAGCAGGTGGTCAGTGGGCCGAGGATTTGATCACGAGCTCAGCCCGTGGGCTTTGTGTTGTAATGCACAGGGCAGCAGTCTGAGACAAAGCTGAGGGAACACGGATGAGGGGACAAGGATGAGGGGACACGGATTGGCTGGCAGTATTGTTGGGTACAGTCTGGTGTAACTCATTACATGAGAGGTAAATAGGAATGAAGGATTAGACAGTTTGTTGGTGCTGTTTCCATGTTACAATACAACACAATGCTATCATCCACTACATCCCCACTGCATGGTCACTAGATGTGCAGCCGCCTCCACATCTGGATGTCTCCCAAACCTGTTTGCAGCTTTCTCCAAACTATCAGTCAACTGAACAAGTCATCTCTCCGGGTCTATGGATATGTATTACTGAATAAATACATGGCTACACTTGGTATTGGTATTGATTTATTGTTTCACCGAGATACAGTGAGAAACTTTGCTTCAAAAGCAAGACATACTGGAGCATTGGAAATCTGACATAAAAACAGAAAGTGCTGGAGATATTCAGCAGGTCGGGGGGGGGGGGAGTTGGGGGGGGGGGGGGGGGAGGTGAGTGGGGGGGAGTTGGGGCAGGGTGAGTGGGTGGGCTATGTCGTGTTGGAGATGATCATGGCCTTTGTGGTGAGAATGTTATTTGGCACGCTGAGTTCCTCAGCAGTTTGTACTTTGTACAGCATTCTCCACAACCCCCTCTCCACGGTGCTGGAATTGTTGATAGTGTGCAATACACAGTTCTCTCTCTCCCTGTCATACAGAGATGGTGCAAAGGGCAGGGAGGAATGTACAATTTATGGGAATTAAATAGGGTCTTTAACTCTGCATAATCAACGGTGTTGCATCATAATTGTTGGGGTCTTCTCTATGAAAGGTCAGGCAACTTTCTGGTCAATTTCACTCTTGCGGCAGACCCAGATTTTGCAACATTGGTGGAATTAAATTGTGTTAAATTAATGATCACTAGACCTGTTTTGCACTAAAAACAAATGTTAATGGCAATGAATGAGAACTCTCTGCTGTGGGTCAGTGAACAGCACACTATTTAATCATTGAAACAACAACCAAACCCTACAGGCATTGCAATGCCAAACTAGGAATAAAAAATGCGATTAACCCTTGGTAGACCAGCTGGCACCAACAGTCATTGCTATTGAACTAGGATTGAAATGTCAGGATTGTGTGTCTGGATTGTGTGTCTGGAGATGAGACCATTGCAGCTGGTGAATTTAAGTTCAAATAATTAAATAACTCTGGAATCTAAGTGTCCATTAAACTCCAAAACTCTGGCACCTTTGAGAGTTTGGAGGTGTTAGATATTACCTGGAGCATATTACCTGGATGTAACTTCTGTTAATACTCTGACCCATGTTGATTTCATATGTTTACGTAGTGTGAACTAATACAATAAATCCTTGGATTTAAGGGGAGAAGAAGATATACAAGCACTTCAGGAGTAAGCATCCTCGATTGCCCGGGTATCTTCCACTCCTCTTAAAGGGAGGGAGGGAGTGACTGAGGGTAGGGGAAAGTGGAGGGAGGGATAGGTGAAGGAGGGAGTGGAGGGGTGGTGGAGGAGGAGAGGGGAGAGAAGATGGAGGGTGACGAGGAGGGGATGAGGGGGAATGGAGTAGAGGTGGAGGATGAGGGATGGTGAGGCGCAGTTGGGTGCTATGGGTGAGTGGTGGAATATTGCGTTTGGGGACCAGCCCTCCCGTGTGACAGGGCCACTTGGTCTCGTATTTTTCAGCGTCTGCAGTCTCTTGTGTCAAGAAATGGATATCTTTTGACTTTTGTTAAAATACCATCATACTGTTCGTCTGATAATGCCTGTGAATGTTGGCTCACCGCTGACTTGAGTAATATATTGAACACATTTTCGACTGGGTTCATGGTGGCAAGGAACGTTGTTCTGCCAAATCACAAATCGCAATCTGTTTGTGCATAACAACAGATATTTGTTCTGATATCAGATTGAAGGAAGATGCCCTGGCCTCGACAGAGCTGAGACCGGCCTTAGTTCTGTGGTTCACTGACCCCATGGGACCATGGATGAGCAGCGCAGAGAGATGGATGATTGGGCCCCATCTGGCTGTGCCCACCATGGTGTCCCACCTTCTCCCTCACATGCACATCAGCTCTGCCAACTTCCCTGCCTCTCTGAAGAGTATTGCTATTGGAATTATTGGCTACAAAGACAAAGAGCAAATAAAATAAGGTGCAAGGATGGGTTTGGAGATTCGGGGAGTTTCTGATCACCTTGATTGCAGAGATGATGATCTTTTTGTTGCCGTATTTGATCCATACTTGTCTGAAAGATCTTCGGTGATGGTTTGAATCTACAAGCTTGCCAAATATAGTTGACCCTTGTATTCAGCTGAGCTCATTCACATGCTAGTGAAAACCCTGCCCCTGTCTTCAGACCATGGTAAAGGGACAGCTCTTCGGCAGAAGCTTGGTCCAGGATCAATCATCTTGTAATTGTCATTGTCCACTGTAGGCTGCAGTTGGTGTTCACCAGTAACGTTGGCTTCCTGTTGCAAGCGTTCTGCCCCTCTCTCACTCATCTAATTCTTCTTTACGCTTTCAACAGGTGAAACTTTCTCTCGATTGATCTTGCTTCTGCCTTGATTGGGAGGTTGACATCAAAGATCTTAAAGCGGAGCATTAGGGTTAGGGTTATAAGATCTTTGGTCGACATTGCAACCTATGTTGGCCATGCCATGCCAGCATTAGTGAACATTTCCACCATTATCACAGCTCTGAATGCAATGTGATTCTGAAGCACATAGAGAGTATCTCCAACCAGTTTCTAGTCCAACTCACTGTTTGAGCCAGTCTTTTCCCATTAGTGTTGGCTGATCATATAATCACTGGTAAATCTGTGGCTGACCATTGTGATTCAGTGAACATTTCATCTTGTTTAAACTCTTTGATAGTGAGCCACAAGACACACAAAACCACCCCACTCCTCACTTGCTGAACTTGTCTGAACTTATTTACAAATGTATCTTTCCCCTTCTCGAGTAATCTGCTGGCACCTCTAGGCTTTTGTGGTGTTTTGACCATTTAACCATTGTTGTATCTTGAAGTTGTTGTTGAGATTTCTGGTGTAAAAAGTACAAAAGATCATTCTCTGTTGATTGTTTTGGTTTCATGACTGTATAGTCGTTGTCCTTGCAGTTAGAACATTCTAGATTTGCTGTAACTCTGTCCTTGGCTTTAAACGTGTGTGCGTGGGACACCTCACCAATGCTCTGCTGTGTTGTGCTCTCTGCTGCTACTCCACTGTGCTTTATATCCAAGCATTATGTTGTGTCACACCACATGGGGGTTTGGACTGCTCTCTACAGAATGCTGGATAATTCTCCCCGTGTACCAGATATGCCCAGAGAGTTCTCCACTCACTGACCTTCGTGTCCCTTTTGTTGCTCAGCTCCTACATTTGTTGTTCTTGAGCCAGTCACCAGTTCTGTAATAACTAAGGCAGCACAGATGAGAGGAAGCAGAGTATTTGGGTAATAGGTAGAGGCATACTGGTTATTTCAGTAATAACTGCACTGGTGGGTATCATACATGTGTCATATCATTCACATCCACCATGTTATTTACACCAGTGAGACAGGTGCAGAATACTGACACAGGTGAATCTGAGGACACAACTTGGAGAGGGTTCACATTAACTCACACTCAGCTCTATAACACACTCAGCTCTATAACACTGTCACAGGTGAATCTGAGGACACAACTTGGAGAGGGTTCACATTAACTCACACTCAGCTCCATAACGCATTGTGATAAACCAAAGCCACACATAATACAGTACCTCTAACATTGCACACATCACAAGAACATGATGAGACTAATTGTCATCCTGACACTGAGCCCCCACAGAAGAAATAAAGACGGGCTGAGTAAAGATTTTACAACAGAAGAGGTCTGGCATCAGGTGAATGAAGGCAGGCAGTGTCAGCATTGGTCAGACACAGGAGCTCACCAGCTGAGTGTTTCTTGAGCTTATTTCACCTCCTGAGTTTTGCTTGAGGCAAGAGGCAGGAATGCAAGTTTATCTCTCTGTAAGATCATGAATGATGTGAAAGACCAAACAGGGAGTGGAGATTGACCATGAGAGGTACAAGTGATGGGCAAAGCAGGCACAACAATGGCAATGGTGTGGATGGTTCTGGCTGATTGCATTCACCAGCTTCCACCCATGGGAATTGAATGAATACACAGTGAACACAGTGCAGGAATTAGAAAGTAAGAATGATAGGATTGATGGGACAAATGGCCTCATTTGTGTTTATTCCCATCAACATAGCACGTCTGCAAATGTTCCAATGTGCCACAATCACATTAAATAGGCAACAGAATTAACCAGACCCATGCAGTGCAGCACTAAATGCATCGCTCTTCAAAATGGAAACTATTCCCTTTAGTTCAAAATATTGGTACACCAACATAATCATTATAATTCTCTTCCTGTATCAGGTTAATCACACACAGGTGGCAGTACCAGACGTTCTTCACAAGGCCTTGCAACACATTTAATTGGTGTGCTTCTTTTAGTTAATGTTCTGTAGAAACCATTTTCTGTACGTTTTCAGGGTTAATTGGCGAGGAAACAAAAATCTTCTGTGTACAATTGACTAACTTAAAATATTTCACAATAACAGATGCTTTTGTTTTTTATAACCGTGCCATTGTTGACTCTATCTGAGTTAGGTGAGGTGTTGATTCCAAACTAAGGAACGCGATGACACCTCAGCAGTCTTCTCGTTAGTTATTGAATTAGTTATAGAATACCAGTCGGCAAGAGTCAAGTTTACACTGACAACTGAACAATCCAAATCATACTTGCTGTAGCTACGTCTGAAGAAGGTTCCTGACCCGTAAGATCACCCATTCTCCAAAGATGCTGCCTGACCTGCTGACCAGGTCTTGTCCAATGTTCCCTCCTCATAAACTGATTACCAGAACACATTGCCATCTCCTGCCCTAATGTGTGATCTTGTCAAAGCAGCATCTATTGGATGTGGCTGGTGTGTGTAAGGTTTCAGGAACACCTTATCAAAGGGTTAGTGTACACCAAAATGCAACACCCTTATCTCCATAAACATGGGGCAAAATCACCATCAATCAGACTTTAAAGTAGCAAATGTATTTTCTTTAATAAGAAAGAAAGCCGATTATTTTAAGTATTATCTCAAGCTGATTTGTGGATCTCACAGGTTGAATTATTCCTTGTTCCTCTGCTCCCTACGATTTAGTAACCTCATCTCTGGTATTCTCATTGTCTCAGCTGCTGGTGAGAGATGGTCTCCCTGCCACACTTACATTGCTCCTTGACATTTGCATCTACACAGTCTGATTAGAATGGAAGGCGGGCCATTTGAGAAAGTACCTTTGGAAAAAGTCTATTAAAATTTAATCACTGCTCAGAATGGCGATCAAGACGAAGGTTTTTATACGGGCACGGGTCATGAGCTACCAGCATGAGTTACTGCTTTAGCTCCATGACAACGGTACATCAGCTTATGTGGGCAGGGAGGGAATGAGAATGAGCCCTGTCCTTGCCACTTGTCTCTTCTGCTCATTAAGTCTGTTCCTTGGTCACCGGTATTAGTATCAGTATATCTGTCACATGTACTGAGACACAGTGAAGAGCATTGTTCTGCCTGCTATCCAGGTGAAACACATACACATGAACACCACAAAACCTTGCAGAAAATAGTATTACAGCTATAGAAGAAGTCCAGAGAAAAGAGTCACAACAATGGAGACTGGAGGATCGGGATATTTCCTTGGTTTATGGTTTCGGGATCGGGATATTTCCTTGGTTTATGGTTTCGGGATCGGGATATTTCCTTGGTTCGAGAACCTGATAACAGTTTGTGAATCTGGTGATATTTTGCATCGTCTGCCCAATGGGAGAGGGTGAAGTCTTACTAACAAAAGATGGTGACAAAGGTATTTGCTAAGTTTAGGCCAGTGGATGATGTCTACATGAATATTAGTAAGGCATTTGATAAAGTCCCCCATAGTAGGCTGATCCAGAAGATTCAGATGCACAGGATAAACAGTGACTTGGTTCAGAACTAGTTTACTGATAGAAAACAAAGAGTTTTGATGGAAAGATAATATTCAAGATGTAGCTCTTTGACCCGTGGAGTTCTGCATGATCTGCTCTGGGACCTCAGAAAATCATGGTGCAGATTTATAGGGCTTTGGTTAGGCCTCATTTGGAATATTGTGTACAGTTCTGGTTGCCACATTACAGGAAGCATGTGGAGGCTTTGGAAAGAGTGCAGAATGATGCCTGGATTTGGGAGTATTAGTTGCAGTGAGCGATTGGAGTAAGTACATGTATTTACCTATTGTAATACATTTACTGAACTGTATGCAAAATAATCTCGCTAGACCATGATACATGTGACAATAAAGATACCATTGAACATACCATTCATAATCCATATCCCTCTATTTCCTGCATATCCATGTGCCTATCCAAAAGTCTGTTAGACACCACTATTGTGTCTGTCTCTGCCACCACCCCTGGCAGCCTGGGGTTCCATACACTCCCCACCCTCTGTGTGAAAGACACAGTTGTCCCAGACTTCTTCACACGTTGCTGCTTTACATCAGCAACAGCAAACATGGATTTTTGGATTGTTGTCATCAACTAATTTGGCTCTCAAGTCTCCAGAGCTGCGGGTAACGGCACTAATTGCTGCACTCTGAGGAAAGCTGAGGCAGGCTGGGCCTGCATTAGTGTTCTGGAGAACAAGGAATGCTTTACTCACTCTATACTCATGACTGCGTAGCCGGACATTGTACGACCTCCATCATCAAGTTTGCCGACTACACCGCTGTTGTTCGACGAATTACAGATGGTGGTGAGTCAGAGTATAGAAGTGAGATTGACCGACTGACCAAATGGTGCCAGCACAACACCATGGCTCTCCACATCAGTAAAACCAAGGAACTGATTGTGGATTTTATAAAGGGAAGAATGAGGACCCACAATCCTGTTAATATCAATGGGTCGATGGTGGAGAGGGTCAAAAACTTCACATTGTTGGATGTGCATATTTCCGAAGATCTTCCCTGGTCCCTTGGTATATCACAGGATTCTCTTCAACTTCTACAGTGCTGACTGGTTGCATTGTGACCTGGTTCAGCAACTTGAACCTCTAGAAGTGGAAAAGACTGCAAAACGTTGTGGACACTGCCCAGTCCATCATCAGCTCTGACCTCCCCACCGTCGAAGGGATCTATCGTAGTCGCTGCCTCAAAAAGGCAGCCAACATCATCAAAGACCCACCATCCTGACTACACACTCATTTCACCAAGGTTCAACTATAATGTCCAGGTTCAGGAACAGCTTCTTCTCCACAGCCATCAGGCTATTAAACACAACAAATAAGCTCTGAAATACAACAGACTATTATTTTTATTGCACTATATTTGTTTATTTATTGAGTATGTGTATGTACTTTTTTCTGTCGTTATGTACAATGTTTACATATTCTGTTGTGCTGCAGTAACAAAGTATCTGGGACACATGACAATAAGAACTCTCTTGACTCTTGAAGATCAGCTGTGATCATACAAATGGTAGAGCAGACACAAGGGGCCGAATGGCCAGCTTCTGCCCCCTCTCGCCTGGTATTAAGTAGCAACAGATATTGTCAATGCTCCTTCACAAAGCTGGGTGGAATCGAGCAGTGTTTCAGTGACTGGGAAGGTACGGTTCAGCCCAGTTTCCACCCCAGCCTCCCCTCCATCTGATGTGAGGACTAGTCACGCTGGGACCAGTCTCATCTCAGTCCCGGAGTAAATGGATAGACAAGAAAATGCAGCCGGTGAAGTAGATAACAGGACTTAAAAATCTCCTTGGCAACAACAGTGACTTCAGACTCTGCCCACGCTGGGAGCCATGCCTCACACCTCGGCAATAGGACAGCCTGTCCCTTCAGCGTCTCCCATTGACGGGGTATGCAGTGTAGAAAGCCCAACGCCTTGGGCTACAGCAACCACAAAATATATCAGTCAGCTCCCACACAAACCTCACACCTCACGGAAACAAGAACAAAAAGAGAAATTGAAAACCCCTCCAGGAACTGCCATGGATCCAGTCAAAGCTTCAATTTTCCAGCATTTTTTAAAGTAGTTATTACTTCTTGTGATCACAATGTTTCAGAGATTCCAGATGGTTGTGTACTGCACACTACATCAGCCTGGCCATTACCCCTGCCCATTCCGGGCTAGCTGCCTACCTGCATGCTACTCTGACCAGTACCAAGCACCTTATTTCTCATTCATTTCACGCATTCACAGGAATATAATTTTCCAGGGATCCTGGTAGTGGGAATGTACAGGCAGTCTGGACGCAAACCCACCCACATTGCCACGCCCAGATGTTCCCACGCCTAGGTATTCCCGAGTCCAGGTGTTCCCACGCCCAGGTGTTTCCGAGTCCAGGTGTTCACGATTCCAGGTGTTCACGATTCCCAGGTGTTCCTGAGTCCAGGTGTTCACGATTCCAGGTGTTCACGCCCCCAGGTGTTCCCGACCCCAGGTGTTCCCGAGTCCAGGTGTTCCCGCCCCCAGGTGTTCCCGGGTCCAGGTGTTCCCAAGTCCAGGTGTTCCCGAGTCCAGGTGTTCCCGAGTCCAGGTGTTCCCGGGTCCAGGTGTTCCCGGGTCCAGGTGTTCCCGCCCCCAGGTGTTCCCGACCCTTAATTTAAATTGCCCCCAATGTGTGGTGAGTGGGAGAATCATAGAGGAGTTGATGGGTATGTGGGGAAATGTGGGTTAGTACAGACACAGTGGGCCAAATGACCTGTTTCCATGTTGATTAGCCCAATAGTTCAAAATCAGCTAGTCTTTATCACAAGGTGATGCAATAGAACAAGATGGAAAACTTGCTACCATGCTGCAGAACATTAGTGGGAGCTGGGTTGTAGTGAATCGTTTTGAACTCCTTGATCAAGAAGGGTTTCTTTGCATTGGAGTAGGTTCTGAGGAGGTTTGGAAGGGATTCCAGAGAGAATAACATTGGATTATTGTAGGTTTAGTTTAAATAGGTATTTGATAGCAGGTGTGGAATAGGTGGGCCTACGGCCGTGTTCTGTGCTGTCTGACTTGGTCTTTCAATGGGGTAACTTTATGGACCCTCAGGGTCATGTGATGCACACAGGCCAAGAATAAACTTTAGAATGAAGAAAAAAAACCCTGGAAATCTGAAATACGGCATGAAAATGCTGACAGTACAGAGCAAAGCAGGCAGCCTCAATGGGGAGAGAAATGGTGTCAGCAACACTTTGTCTGACCTCTCTTGTATGAGGTCAGCTCCCTGAATTTACCCCACTCTGGGTCTGATTTCAGATTGTCCAAGTTCCAGGAGAATCAAGAACCAGGACTCGTTATTTATGCAACGATCACCCATTTGAGGTAAGTGGATTTGGTTTCTCTCAGAGAGTCATGAGTTTGTGGAATAATGTTGAGGGGGCAGTACAGCAAGGCTTTGGACCTTGCACCATTAGGGTACTCAGTACTTAATCAGGTGTGAACTGCTTTGCACACTCGTAAATTGTGAATGCTGACAGTGTGTTTTGCACACTTATAAACTGTGAATGATGTCAGCGTTTTGCACATGTCAGCGTTTTGCACATGTGATAACTGTGAATACTGTCTGTGCTTTGCACACTCATAAACGGAATGCTGTCCATGTGCTTTACACACTTGTTAACTGTGAATATTGTCCGTGTGCATTGCACACTTGTAAAATGTAAATGTTGTCCAATGAATACAAACTGTTCTTTATTCCTGTCGTGTCCATTTCATTGGATGTAAAACATGGGCTTGTTGATGGCTTTAAGCAAATCAGAAATGATGGTGCTGCAACAGTTAGATTTGCTGCCTCGGCTCCAGTGACTCTGGTTCGATCCTGACCTCGGGTGCTGTGTCTGTGTGGAGTTTGCACGTACTCCCTGTAAAATCCACCAAAATACCCAAACTACTTCCTTGTGAGAAATATGAGCAGAATGTAGTACATTGTCATTCCATGAGGTGGTGGCAGGTTTGGCCGTGGTTCCCTTGGTTACTGTGCCCTCAGTCATGATCTGTTGAATGATGAGGAGACTGAGTCACAGCCCCTCATTGGGAGAGAGACGGGCACTGCCTCTTGTTGGCAAATATTCAATCATGGTCTCTCATTGGAGTCATTGTGTCTGGCTGGTCATTGTGTCTGGCTGAACATTGTGTCTGGCTGGAGTCATTGTGTCTGGCTGGTCATTGTGTCTGGCTGGAGTCATTGTGTCTGGCTGGACATTGTGTCTGGCTGGTCATTGTGTCTGGCTGGAGTCATTGTGTCTGGCTGGTCATTGTGTCTGGCTGGACATTGTGTCTGGCTGGAGTCATTGTGTCTGGCTGGACATTGTGTCTGGCTGGACATTGTGTCTGGCTGGAGTCATTGTGTCTGGCTGGAGTCACTGTGTCTGGCTGGACATTGTGTCTGGCTGGACATGGTGTCTGGCTGGAGTCACTGTGTCTGGCTGGACATTGTGTCTGGCTGGACATTGTGTCTGGCTGGAGTCACTGTGTCTGGCTGGTCACTGTGTCTGGCTGGAGTCACTGTGTCTGGCTGGACATTGTGTCTGGCTGGTCATTGTGTCTGGCTGGAGTCACTGTGTCTGGCTGGAGTCATTGTGTCTGGCTGGAGTCATTGTGTCTGGCTGGACATTGTGTCTGGCTGGACATTGTGTCTGGCTGGACATTGTGTCTGGCTGGAGTCACTGTGTCTGGCTGGACATTGTGTCTGGCTGGAGTCATGGTCTCTGAAGGGGGTAGGGTGGGATATTGGGTCTTGATGTGGAGGCCGTTCCAGGCAGGCGGAGTAGTGTGCTGTCTGTCAAACGTGTGGGAAGAAGTGTCTTGTCCCGAAATGTCACCCATTCCGTTTCTCCAGAGATGCTGTCTGACCCGCTGAGTTACTGCAGCGTTTTGCTGTTTATCATTGTGTCTGATCTGGAGTCTCTGTGGTCTGGCTGGAATCATTGTGTCTGGCTGTGGGTGTTTTGCTCTGGCTGTTTTCAATCATGGATTCTGGCTGTATTCTTCATTTGTTCCCGTTTTAAATGTTAACTTGGCAGTCTGGGCTGGAGTCACTGTGTCTTGGCTGGTCACTGTGTCTTTCTGATGTGTGGAGGCTGTGTCTTGATGTGGACCTCAACTATGATAATGAGCGTGTCAATGTAATATAAATAAGGGTTAAAGGAATGCCTACACTTTGGTCGGCCAAATCTTCTGATGCCGTTTGTTTCCACGTTACAAGGCAGTATCTTTTGCCAGTTTGTTTTTGTCCTTTTCCTTGTGTTTTCAGAAATGTTTGATGCTTTCCCTCGAATTACGTTTTATTGGAGTCTGCATTTAAATAACAGGAGCCATGCCAGGTGTGTGTCTCCACACTTCAGTATGTGTGGCTTCAATCTGCTTGATTATTGCAGCATGCAATTGGTGCATCCTGTGGGTAAACAAGACGTAGTCTGTAAATGTTTAACTGGGTGGCAGTGGAAGATAGTCAAACTTTGCCCTACATTCTTATTTATTCCCCCGGAACAATCCTCACCTTGGCTGTGTGGAGTTTGCATGTTTCACTTCATCATCTTGGCTTCAATTACTTTGTTTTCTGATGTGTGGAGGCTGTTTATTGTTATCACCTCAACTATGATAATGAGCGTGTCAATGAAACAATAATATAAATAAGGATTAAAGGAATGCCTACACTTTGGTCGGCCAAATCTTCTGATGCCGAGTTGATTTCCACTTTACACAAGGCAGCATCTTTGCCAGTTTGTTTTTGTCCTTTTCCTTGAACATGTTCAGAAATGTTTGATGTGTTTCCCTAGAATTACGTTTTATTGGAGTCTTGCATTTAAATAACAGGAGCCATGATACGAGGAATGTGTGAATCTCCACACTTCTGTATGTGTGGCGTGACATGCTGCCCCATGCCCCATGCAGCATCTAATTGGTGCATCTCAGGGTAAACAAGACAGTAGTCTTGAACCTCACTGTTAACTGGGTGGCAGTGGTGAAGATAGTCAAACTTCTGCCCCACAATTCTAGCTATCCCGGAACAATCCTCACCTCTGGCTGTGTGGAGTTTGCATGTTCTCCCTGTGATCATGTGCGTTTCCCTCGGGTGCTCCAGTTTCCAATTGGCCTGTATATATTGGCCCTAGTGTATATAGTGGATGAGAAAGTGGAATAACATGGAACTAGTGTTGCCACTAGAAATTACCATGTGTCTCTGTGGGAGGATAGACCCTGAGACAGTGAAGCACATTGATCTGATGGGCTGAATGGCCTCGTTCTACATCAGAAGGAAAGATAGAGGATGAAGTCTCATTCGGTGGGAAGTTGGTTAAAAAGTAAATAATGGTAAGAGGGCCAAGGGAATCTTTCCTGCTCTGAGATTGTGACCTGGTTGAGAACGGGCACAGAGTTAGAGGAGATGGGGGGGGGGGTTACAGGGTGAGATGGGGAGTGCGGGGGGGGGGGGGGGGGGGGGGGGGTTACATATGGTGGTGGGGTGGGTGGTGTATTGAGTGGTGAGTCCCTCACCATCGCGGACCCAACCTCACACGTTGAGCTTCTGATCATTGGTGACCTTCACAACAGTAGTGCCATTGAATATCAAGACTAGATGTTTGGATTGTCCATGTCATGTGTCATAGAGTTAGAGAGAGCTACAGCACAGAAGCTGGCTCTTTAGCCCACCTCATCTGCACCAACCATGAACACCCTCTTATACTAATCCATTTAAATCTCTTCACATTCCCATCAACTCCCCCAGATTCTACCACATCCCTGACACAAGGGAAACTTTGCAACTCGTGTGTGGTTGGGACAAGGGAGGAAAACGGAATCCCGGGGGAAGCCCATACAGTCACACAGGGAACGTACACACTCCACACAGACAGCATCCAAGGTCAGGGTGGAACCTGTCTCTGGTGCTGTGAGGCAACAGTTCTACCTGCTGCGCCACTGTGCCGTGATATGTTCATTGCAAGAACATTGCTGCCAAGTTATGCCGTGTCTGAACGACATGCCTCTGGGCTGGAGCCAAAGGCCAGGTAACAGGCCGGTGTGAGATGAGCTGATGTTGGTCGGGGCAGATGATGAGCTAAATGGAATGAATGGCCTCTGAAGGAAGAACACAGTCAACATAGGAACCTGAGGGCGTGGCCTGTGATTACACCTTGCAGCAACTAAATATAACAGGTTGTAATGCCTTCATCAGATCACAATCCAGAGAGACACTTCTGAGGCCAGATAGTAAAATAAGCATTTTTCAACTTTTTTGACGGAATACCATTAAAAAAGCAATTTCTCAAATACCCTCTGGAGCTTTTTACAGCACTCTCACATTCAAACCAATTATACAAAGGAATGTTGACATGCTACACTGCGCTGCTCACACAGTGGTGGGAGAATAAATCATTCTATAATTCTCAATATTCAAAGTATAAATTTCCCTTCTTTTAAGGACATTGGAATAGATGTTGCTCTTTCTAAATGAATTTGTGTCATGATTCCTACCCCATGTATTTAGCTTCAAATATTTATTTAAGTGTCACCAATTGTCAGAATTGCATAAAAGCTGCAATGGTTTAATGACAAGTATATTGTATTGCATTTGACATTATTTGAATATTGTATGTTCCTCCTCCACACTACTCACTGAGTTTGTCTCGCTGTGTTGTCTCATTAAATGGACACAGGTGAACAACACCCTTAGTGCGATCCAACAGAGAGGCTGAACTGACCTTTCCATTACAACATCCACATAACGCAACCAAGGACTCCTACACATCAGTCATTCTTCCATTGACCAGGAGATATAAACGCTTGAAAGCATGCACCACTACTTCCTTATTGTAAACTTGAACACACCTCTCATATGCTACCAATCAAATCCTGATCTTCCAATCTACCTTGTTACAGCACTTGCACTTTTTTAAATCTGTACTTTCTCTATAACTGTAACACAATATTCTGTACCCAACTACTTCTCTTTTTGCACAATGTGATGTACACATGTGCTGTATGGTTTGTACCCAACACCAAGCCTTTTAGAACTGCACGCTAGCTGATTGTAATCATGTATAGTCTTTCGGCTGACTGGATAGCACGCAACAAAAAAGCTTTCCACTGTACCTCGATACATGTGACAATAAACATGACCTCTGATCCATACAGCAGGAGCAATTACTACAAGATGAATGAAACAGCCATACTTGGTGAACTTTGCACAACAGAGGTAAAGTTCCTTGAGTTCCTGGTCTGAAATTTCCTGTGCTTTAGGCTGTTATTATTGATAATGTTGTGTTATTCCAACGATGTAGAATGTGGCAAGGTTAGCAGTACTGTGAGTCAGAAGATCACGAGTTCACCCTGGAGCTTGAGCAGATGGTCAGACTGGCCCTAATCCCATGACCTGTGCTAAAACATGGGTAACACCGAGAGAATTGATGTCGCCTTCTGTGTGAGATGCCAAACTGCAGATATAAAATCATGCCAGCGCACTTTTCCAAAGTTGAGCAGAGAGCTTTTCTTGGGTCAGGAGCTTCAGAAATGAACCAGATTGAACAGCTTGTCACTGTCTCTTGATCTTTCTGTACACAAATTGTCTGCCACACTTGGATAAGAAATGGCAGTGACTATTCATCAAAAAGAGTTTCAGCTCCGGTGAAGGTTAAAACAGGTTGCATCAATGTTTGTTCCTTCCCAACAATGACAGTAGATCCTCCATCACACATCCTTGAGGAATTGTATCTATTTGATTAAGAGTCTTAAAATGAAATATGTGGGAATGAGGAAATGACACAGGACAGAAGGAGGTTATAAAGGCGATGTATCTGATGCAGCTGTTTGAAAGACCAATCCAATTCCCCCTCTCTCCACATTGTCCTGTATGTTCCTCTTCTACAGAGAGCCAGTGTGTAGCTGATGATCCTGTTGCACTGGAGAACATGATCACTCTTCAGTGCTAATGTCAGGACACGCATGACCATCAACACCACATAGACCTCAGGGCAAGCTCAATGTCAGGACACGCATGACCATCAACACCATCAGGGCAAGCTCAATGGCACATGTTGGCCCACCGGTTATTTGTAATGTTTTTTAATTTTTTGCTGTTAAACTTCATTGGAAATTAAATGGATGTTGCCTTGCCTACAAATGTCAACAAGAGTTTCCAGGGACGTATGTTGCCTATAAAAGCATAACGTATAACCAACTATAATGGAATTTGCCTTCTCATGGAGAGGGATTCCTTCCATTTGCAGGGCTGCAATTATTGTCCTTCCGTAAATGTCCTTGAACTGAGGAGTAACAAATGGCTTGGGCGGAGCTGGTAGTCACCTTGTTGCTGGCAGTCTGGCTACATCACCAGGGTTCTTTCTCGATGAACATCGATGAACCAGATGGGCTTTTAGCAACAGAAGTGCAGTCCCTTGGTCACCTTTAGTGAAACAAACATTGTATTCCAATATCTTTGAGTATTTGAATTTAAATTCCCCGAGCTGAATTTGAGCTGTCTATCCTTGGATCAACAGTCCAGCTCCACAGATACTTGTCCAGTAACTCATCTGCATTCTGCACATTGATTAATATCTTCACATATCTTGTTGCAAGCTGCATCCATATACACTGTCCCTCCTACTGTTTGTTGACATTCACAAAGGTCAGAATCCTGCCTCTGATTCTCTAGTTCAACCCATTAATGTAAATTGTGGCCTTAACATCAGTCCCTGTGGAACATTACTCCAGTCCTTTGCTATTCTCTGTAGCCAACTTTGACCCATAACTTCTGTATGCTGCTGGTGTGATATTCTCTGAACCTGCATCTCCTACATGAAGAGGGAGTTTTATAGTGGAACAACAGTGGGCCAAGTGAGGGAGATGTGTCTTATGAAACATTTCCCTGAAATTGTAGATTAATGCCTCATTTAGAATGACCTGAAATAGGTGAGGATGACTCTCGATGGTGGCCCCTAAATCACTCCAGCAACAAACACATCTGTTTCAAGGATTCTGCATTTGCAGTGGGCAGTGCAAACTTGGCCCCCTCTGCCCTTCCCCAGTGGGTGAAACACGGGAGAGATGGGAGGAGCTGAACATACTTGGGTCGTTGAGAGGATTTAAAATCACAGAGACTTAGTAAAGTGCAGAGAAGGTCAATATCCAGGACATTGAATGAAGTTGATTGGCCAAAAGTGACACGTGGAAAGGCGTATTTACACATTAAATGCATGGATTCTGGAATGTTCTGCTAGGGAAAGTGATGGATGCAGTTTCAATGCAGCATTTAAATGGTAGCTAAATGGATGTAATTTGCAAGTCTGTTGCAAGGGAGTGAGAGTGTGGAATTAGATGGATTTATTTACATGGAACTGATATGGACTTTATGGAGCGAATGGCTTCCTGTGCTGTAACCATTCGCATATTTAATCAACACTTCACATCCAGCGGATGTAAAGAAAGTCTTGGATCGTCCCACTTTCTGAATGCTGAATAATCTTGGAGATGCAAGAGACGGCAGATGCTGAAATCTTGAGCAAAAACACAAAGTACTGGACAGTGGGCCAGGCAGCATCTGAGGAGGGAATGGACAGATAATGTTTCGGGTTGGGACCAGTCAAACCTTGTGTTGATCTCACACCATCAGTGCGTGTGATAAATTCCAGTCAATAACACCTCGGCTAAAGAGTTCCAGGGACGTTTATCTCCCAGTGGCGATCTGTCAACAGCTAGAGCAGATCCTCACGGTGCACAGCTGTACGGAATGAGGCACAGCAAAGATCACTGCATCTGTCCCCAGACCTCCTTGGCCTCCACACCTGCTGCACCACACCTGCTGCACCACACCTGCTGCACCACACCTGCTGCACCGCACCACACCTGTTGCACTACACCTGCTGCACCACATCTGCTGCACCACACCTGCTGCACCACACCTGCTGCACCACACCTGCTTGCACCACATCTGCTGCACTACACCTGCTGCACCACACCTGCTGCACCACACCTGCTGCACCACACCTGCTGCACCACACCTGCTGCACCACACCTGAACCTCAACACTAGTCCTGAGTTTGCAAATTAAACAAACTGTTGATGCTGCAAATTTGAAAGAACAGAAAATGCTGAAAACACTCAGCAGGTCAGGCAGGCAGCATCAGTGACAGATTGAAGAGTCCTCTTTTGGAACCTGGGGACAATGCAATGTCCAGCCCAATCCAGTACCAGGAAACTGTAAGAAAGAACCTTGGTCGCGAGTCAGGAGGAGGTGGAGAGATATGCAGGTCTCTTCTCTACGATACTGTCTTCCCTCCTGCAGCGGACCCAACCCGGGGGAACCAACACCCGTGGAGCAATTACTGACCCAACCCGGGGGAACTTGGACCTGTGACACAATCCCAGACCCAACCCGGGGGAACCAACACCCGTGGAGCAATTACTGACCCAACCCGGGGGAACATGGACCTGTGACACAATCCCAGACCCAACCCGAGGGAACTTGGACCTGTTGCGCTGTCCCACTACATGCTGGGAGACAATAGTGATGTCAGTTCAGATGCCCATTCATATTACAATGGGTTTAAAGATCCATTAACGTGGCCAGTGTCAACCCTGTCAACACTGCTATGAATTCTTCATAAAAAACCATGTTTGACCAAAACACCAACTCTCTCTGAACAACTGAATATTTTAAATACCTCAGTCACTTTGTACTTAAAGGCAGGCAATTGTAAAGATTCTAGTTACAGCAATGGACATTTCTCACTTCACTTAGAATCTTGGGATCAAAATCGTCAGGACCTAAAGATTTGCAATTCCATTATTTTATTTGTCGATATTTCTGTAGTTGTGAGGTTTGGGAACTCTATCCCTGACTCAATTTCTATATTTTTCAGATGTTTGGGAAACTATTTTCATCCTTAACTGCAAGAAAAGTTAATATTCAACATCTATCATTTCCTTATTTTGCTTCACAATCGTTTTCAAAGATGCAACTTTTCTATCAACCACCCCCTATATCCTAATGTAAATATAAAATTATTCATGTGGAAATTATTTCCTGTTCAGATACATTGCTTTCTGCTGATACTTTACTCCTGTCCTCTACCTTGCTCAGTTGCTCAGGTTGGTTATATGTTGGCATTGTTTAAGCCCTTTCCTTTATGCTGTACATGTCTCCATATCTTAGACAAATAGAGCACCAGTTCCTTTGGGAAATAAGCGATATTTCATCACATTAAATTAGCTACTTTGAACATCTCGCGGAAATCTTCTTTTGTTTTGAGCATTAATGCATTTGCATAATTTACTGCCTCCATCACAGCCCACGAGAATCTTAACATCTGCTTCTCCCCACACGCTCACAGAGCCCACGGAAACTGATCTTATTGGATATAATAATATATCTATATTATTGAACTCTTCACTTCACGACAACCTTGGCTCGGCATTTATAGTATGTTGTGCAGTTCTGGTTGCTCCACTGCAGGAAAGATGTGGAGGCTTTAGAGAGGAGGTTTACCAGCACGATGCTGCCTGGATTAGAGGTTTTCAGCTCCAGGGAGAGGTTGGATAGACTTGGATTGTTTTGTCTGGAACATTAGAAGTTTATACAATTATGAGACATCGATAGTGTAGACACTCACAACCTTTTCGCAGAGTAGCAATGTACAACATGAGAGGGCACAGCTCTAAGCTGAGAGGGGGAAGAGTACCAATGTACAACATGAGAGGGCACAGCTATAAGCTGAGAGGGGGAAGAGTAGCAATGTACAACATGAGAGGGCACAGCTCTAAGCTGAGAGGGGGAAGAGTAGCAATGTATAACATGAGAGGGCACAGCTATAAGCTGAGAGGGGGAAGAGTAGCAATGTACAACATGAGAGGGCATAGCTATAAGCTGAGAGGGGGAAGAGTAGCAATGTACAACATGAGAGGGCACAGCTCTAAGCTGAGAGGGGGAAGTTTTAATGTGTGGGCAAGTTTTTTTACACAGAGGGTGGTGGGGGCCTGGAGGCAAATATGATCGTGGTATTTAAAAGACTTTTAGACAGGCACATGGAAGTGCCGGATACTGAAGGATATGGATCATTGACAATCAGATGAGATTTGTTTAACTGACATCATGTTCGGCACAAACATTGGGAGCTGAAGTTCAAATGCTGTACTCTTCTATGTTCTTGTATTCTGTTTAACATGACCATCTCCCCCACCCCCCTTCATTCTAGAAGTAATGACACATAACATCCTTTGGGTCTTTTCTCTTGGAGCGGAGGAGGGGTAACCTTATTGGGATCACAAGTGGCACGGATAAAGTGAACGGCCAGTCTTTCTCCAATGCTGGAGAATTCAGAAACTAGAGGGTAGAGGCTGAAGGTGAGAAGGGAGAGCTTTAAGAAGGGTTTCAGGGTAAAGTGTTTATTCAGTGTATCTGGTATGGGCTGCCAGTGGAAGCTATCGAAGTGAACACATTTGGGCAGATGTATAGTTTGGAAGAGTTTAGAGAGATGGGGTACAGATGCAGGTAAATGGGGTTGGTATGGAAAAGTTGGTCCGAATAGGCGTGTTTCCGTACAGCTGTGTGACTGATCCATGACTCCGTGTCTCTATGTCTCTGTGACTCTGACTATGTCACTTTACTATGGAGAAAACTAATTAAAAATGGAAAAATAATTAACTTTACAAATGAATTGTTTGCTAATTCTAATGTTATAAATTTACGATTAATTTTTGACTGCTTCTCAGAATATCAAATATAAAGAAAGTCAATTTACAGTTGAAATGTTAATATAACACATTCGCAAATCTAAAAATCCATTTAAGACTTTTGAAAATGAAGGATCTCGACCCGAAACGCCGCCTATTTCCTTCGCTCCATAGATGCTGCCTCACCTGCTGAGTTTCTCCAGCGTTTTTGTCTACCTTCAATGAATAAATAATAAGTTATAATAAAATTAATATTTGTAATCCTTTTACACGAAAATTTCCAATGTTTATGCTTCCCAAAGATATAAACGTTCCATGTGCCCAGTCACGCGTGTTCCAGTCACGCTGACAGTTGCAGCAGCTGCTGTTGGTGGTGGGACTGCGACGGTGGATGGGGCCATCGTGTGTAGACAGCGGGCTGCTATGCTGTGGTCTCCCTCCCACTGGTAGTTTGCAAGTTCTCACTGTGACTGCATGGGTTTCCTCCCACGCTCCAAACACAGGCTGGTTTGTAGGGTCATTGGCCTCTGTGTCCAGTGTAGGGAGTGGATGTAAAAGTGAGATAACATGGAACTAATGTGAAAACTGGTGCTCAATGGTCAGTGTGGACTTGTTGTGCCGAGGGCCTGTTTCCATGCTGTATCTCTGAACTAATTTGTTTTCGGATTCTACCATCCACCTATACGGGGCAATTATCCGATCAACCTGGGTACCTGTGGATGTGCAGTGACAGGGAGAACGTGCAAACTCAACACAGACAGGAGCCAGACGCAGGATTGAACCCAGGTTACTGGAGCTGTGGGGCAGCAACTTCATTGGGAGCAGTGATCTCTACTGAACACACTCAAGACATTTGCTGCCTTTCTAACACCAGTGATTGTACTTTTCCACAACTATTTGAAATTTAAGACCCATCTACAATCAACATTGCATATATAACGGGAGAGAAAATAATTCAGCCTTGCTGTGCTCTGATTGCTGAAGGATTGATTTTCATCCCCTGTCAATAGTACATCATGATGATTACAATCTTTAAGCAAAGAAAACAATTTTATTTTAAAGTCAGGATTCATAGGGTCAAAGAAATATCAATGTTCTTTGAGTTGGGAACGACAGATGAGGAAGAAGCAGAGGCAGAGTGCAGATTAAATGTTCTGTCATGCCTCTCTCTGTCAGCATTTCCACTCACCCTAGTGTCAGTCAGAAGATTACTCTCCTGTCTTTCCTCCCTTCAGATCCCGTCAAATAGGCGACAGCATTTTGGCAAGTGAGCCCAGATTGGTTTATGTTGGCATGCAGTGAATTAATCAAGGTAATTAAAATCAATAAGCGTGCTGGCAGACTGGTGAAATATGTTGGATTTAATTGCAGAGTGTGGCAACTGTCTCATTTGCTTTGGGGGAGAGGGAAGAGGGCAGCAGGATCGTTCTTGATGAAATAAACTCCACGTCTATCTCTGTCGAAAGTGTCGGACTTCTGGGTTAAACAACAACAATGATGTTGACCCTTCTTCTACAAGGAGACTGTTTCTGCATGTCTGACAATCCCATTTGTTTGATTGGCTCCTTGTTTTCCCCCTCTATCATGTCTGTAACCTCCTGCAGCCCAACACTGCTCTCACTCCCTTCAGCCAACAAGGCCCATTGCTTTGGATTCACTCTTGTCTTTCTTGCTGCATTTAAGATGTTCCATGAAACTGACCTTTGCATTAACTTTGGGTTAATGTATCAAAATGTTAATTCATTATTTATAGGAATCTCTGGCATTTCGACCTGAGAAGCCAAAGCACTAATAATATCTATTGTTCTCTGATTCCGCACTTTAGTTGTAATAAAGTCAACAGAATTAGATATTGGAAGCAGAATGCCATATACATACATTTAACCTTATTGAAACCAATTCCTATTTGGAAGAGATTGATCGAATTTAGAATATCAAATGGGATCAATTACCATTTTTCAATCAATGAGTGTTAATCCGTGCAAGATTGACAGAGTGGTGTATATATAGAGAGAGATAGAGAGAGAGAGAGAGAGAGGCAGAGAGAGAGGGAATGTAGTGTACACCTCGTTTATATCTATGTGGCCAACACAAAGGAGAAAAGAGACATTTGTCTGGAAATTGGATCCACTCGTGCTTGTTTATGGGTAGATTAGCAACTATGGAGAGATTAGGCCGGACAGTGTCTGGAATTCTCTACAGCATAGAGGGGTGGAGACTACATAGAGGGATGGAGACTAGGTGTCAGGAGCTGGCAGCATTGGAGCAGTGGTGAGTTCATGGTGGGACAATGGGTGGTGACTCCAACTCAGGAAGGTGCTGCGCTGCTGCTGGTCATGTCTTCTGGATGAATAGATGTTAAGTAGATCATGACTTCTCCATAAATCCTGAAGCCTTCTTCCTACCGTGTGTGACTTTCCCAGCGGCCATTTATCCTTGAATCACCTCCCTTCCCGGGAAGGATGTCCTGATCTCTGATCCCAGCAGAAAGGCTTTCTGGGATTTTCTGAGCTTGTACTGAAACAATCTCGAACGCAACGCAATTATTTCTGGCAACTTGTGAAATTATCCTTTAGGGCAGAAGCTGGAAGATTTGCAATTGTACATTCCACAACAACCTGCAAAGCCAGCAGTGTGAAGCGTCAGGTGCTCTGTATCCCTCCCGCTCCCATTTACATCAGCTCTGTAATCACTCTTCTGTAATCAAGACTTTGCAGAACATCAGTGTAATACATTTTACATAATTAACTTCTCCATTCAATTCTCAAGCTGCAATTTAACGACAAAACTGGAGCTATAAAAAGCAGAGGCTTTTTACTCAGGGATAGTGTGTGTACATGAGTACGTGGGTGTGTACGTGTACGTGGGTGTGCGTGTACTGTATGTGTTTCTGTGTGTGTGTGATTCTGTGTGTGTGTGTGTTCGTGTGCGTGTGCATGTTCCTGTGTGCGTGTGCATGTTCCTGTGTCTGTGTGCGTGTGCATGTTCCCGTGTCCGTGTGCATGTGTATGTTCCTGTGTCCGTGTGCGTGTGCATGTTCCTGTGTGCGTGTGCATGTTCCCGTGTCCGTGTGCATGTGTATGTTCCTGTGTGCGTGTGCATGTTCCTGTGTCCGTGTGCGTGTGCATGTTCCTGTGTCCGTGTGCGTGTGTATGTTCCTGTGTCCGTGTGCATGTGTATGTTCCTGTGTCCGTGTGCGTGTGCATGTTCCTGTGTGCGTGTGCATGTTCCTGTGTGCGTGTGCATGTTCCTGTGTCGTGTGCATGTTCCTGTGTCCGTGTGCATGTGTATGTTCCTGTGTCCGTGTGCGTGTGCATGTTCCTGTGTGCGTGTGCATGTTCCTGTGTGCGTGTGCATGTTCCTGTGTCCGTGTGCGTGTGTATGTTCCTGTGTCCGTGTGCGTGTGTATGTTCCTGCTAGAGTGATCTCCCCAGCAACATTCAACCATTAGCAGCAGAACCATCTCTTGGTTAATTGGCAGGAAATTCCCATTGAAAAGTCTGTGTTGCTATGTCCATCTTGTCCTTGTGAAGACCATTCAACTTGAGCATGGATTGTCTGTTGATCATTTACTGTTACCCAGTTCTTGTGACAATGTGCCCAGTATTGTTCAATCTGTACATTGCACTGATGTCTCAGCAAAGATGAGAGACAATAAAAGGCTATCTATCTATCTCTATCTAGGTGATCTTATAGAGGTGTATAAAATCATGAAAGGAATATACTGTGTGGATGCACTGACTCTCTTGCCCAGAGTAGGTGAATCGAGGACCAGAAGACATAGGTTTAAGGGGAAGGGGAAAAGATTTAATAGTAACCTGAGGGGTACGTTTTTCAGACAGAGGGTGGTGGGTGTATGGAACATGCTACTAGAGGAGGTAGTTGAGGCTGGGACATTTAAGATACAGTTAGACAGGTACATGGATAGGACAGGTTTGGAGGGATATGGACCAAACGCGGGCAGGTGGGACTAGTGTAGCTGGGACATGTTGGCCGGTGTGGGCAAGTTGGGCTGAAGGGCCTGTTTCCGCACTGTATCACTTTATGACTCTGAAGATCTAGTGTGTAATTCAATTTGCCCACAACGACAGGTACATACAGGTACAGACAGGTGAGCATGTCCAGGACTTGAACCCCAAACTGGAACACTGGAAGGGCAGGGGCAGGAAAACAGGAGACTCTGTACTCCACTTCCTGCTCTGCTATTCCATGTGACAACATTGCCCTCTAACATAGTGACCGTGACACAAATACTTTCCTCTTTCCACCTGCAAGGTTGTTTTCAACCTTCACCCCATTCCACTCTTCCACCGAGGAAACATTCACAGAAGATGGGTCTGAAGAAGGGCCTCGACCCTAAACATCACCCATTCCTTCTCTCCAGAGATGCTGCCCGTCCCGCTGAGTTACTCCAGCATTTTGTGTCTACCTTTGATTTAAACCAGCATTTGCAGTTATTTCCTACAAACACAGAGCTCCTTTGATCAATTTATTATTCCATGATAAATATTCTCTGCCCACTTGTTGACGGTAATTGAAATTAGAATGACTCCATCAAAATGTGCGGATGAGTGGCTGCAGCTTTGAACTCACTCATAAAAGCCATATTTGGCGATGGCAGAGGCTGCCTTGCAGCTGCCCCCAGCGCTGATCATTCTCTCCATGAATTATAATCCAGGCTGCAGCAGCAACAAACTTGTGCTGGCTACCAGAGCTCTAATGTGCTGCCTTTTCCAATCTTCCACAGACGTGTAACCACTACTCTTTATTCAGCCAAGCGCTGCACATCATCAGCATAATTTGTTCCAGCATAATTACCTTGGCCACTCAGGTTGTCAGCAGACTCTTAAATAAGAACCTCTGCAAGGTGCGACAAAGCTGGCGGTGAACAGCACAAACTACTCGCCACAAAATGTCACGTCCTCCTCTGCTTGGCTGCAGAATGCCCTCATGTTCACCTTCATCCTTTCTCCTCGCTCACTCGTACCGAACACTCAATGAAATGATTTTCACACCAGCTTATGATGGTGGATGGGGCAGCGAGCAGATTAGAACTGTGCGATCCAACAGAAGGTTGTTGGTTCGAGTCTCAGTCCAGGGACTTTCTCCCGGTGGCAGGAGCCCTTGTTATTGTGCAGGGTCACTGCTGATCAGATCAGGCATTAAACAAAGACCCAGCCTGCACCCACAGGGGTGTAACATCCCTCTCATTAATGTTCTGAAGGAGAACAGCAGCATTATCACCATGTAGCTGCCATTATTCATTGCTCTAACCTCTCCAGCTGTTGCCCCCTGCAGGGTGCTGGATCCTACTGCAGATACATTGATGATATTTTGGGATCCAACCACCTCCAGCTGGAACCTTGCTGTCCGAGATGCTGCCACTGTGCAGCCAAGGAGGGAATGGCAACATCTAGAGGCAGAGCAGTGAAAGATTGGCAAATATTTTCACATCAGGCTGGTGTGTGACTTGGAGGGGAACAATTAGAAGGTGGCGTTCCCCTGCACCTGTGTGCTTGTGAAAGAACAGTAACTCAGCGGGTCAGGCAGCATCTGTGGAGAACATGGATAGGTGACGTTTCACAGAGTGCTGGAGTAACTCAGCGGGTCAGGCAGCATCTGTGGAGAACATGGATAGGTGACGTTTCACAGAGTGCTGGGAGTCAACATCTGTCAGATAGGTGGGTCAGACATGCAGCATCATCTGTGGAGAACATGGATAGGTGTCGTTTCACGTGCTGGAGTTGGGTCGGGATCCTGTGGAGAACATGGATAGGTGACACAGTCCTGACTGCTTGTCGTCCATCATGGTAAAGACCAGGGTGTGGGAGGAGCTGCCAGAGGTGGCTGGGTGAGTGAGTGGAGTGGATGTTACAGTAGTCTCTGCATCAGTGGACAAGGGAATGAATGTTTAGAATGAGGTGCCAAGCATGCAGGATGTTTTGTAGCCTCATAGAGAGTCATACAGCACACAGAGAAACTTGTTTACATATCTGTCATGCGGCTACAAGTACATTTCATTCTTCCATTTTCGAACAAATGATAATAAAACATTCTTGGCTCTTGACTCCTTAACTTGCCCATGTAGACCAAGTGACCCTGCTACACTAGTCCCATGTAGACCAAGATGTCCCTGCTACACTAGTCCCATGTAGACCAAGATGTCCCTGCTACACTAGTCCCATGTAGACCAAGATGCCCCTGCTACACTAGTCCCATGTAGACCAAGATGTCCCTGCTACACTAGTCCATGTTGTCCATGTAGACCAAGATGTCCCTGCTACACTAGTCCCATGTAGACCAAGATGTCCCTGCTACACTAGTCCCATGTAGACCAAGATGTCCCTGCTACACTAGTCCCATGTAGACCAATGTGTCCTTGCTACACTAGTCCCATGTAGACCAAGATGTCCCTGCTACACTAGTCCCATGTAGACCAAGATGTCCCTGCTACACTAGTCCCATGTAGACCAAGATGTCCCTGCTACACTAGTCCCATGTAGACCAATGTGTCCCTGCTACACTAGTCCCATGTAGACCAAGATGTCCTTGCTACACTAGTCCCATGTAGACCAATGTGTCCCTGCTACACTAGTCCCATGTAGACCAATGTGTCCCTGCTACACTAGTCCCATGTAGACCAAGATGTCCCTGCTACACTAGTCCCATGTAGACCAAGATGTCCCTGCTACACTAGTCCCATGTAGACCAATGTGTCCCTGCTACACTAGTCCCATGTAGACCAAGATGTCCCTGCTACACTAGTCCCATGTAGACCAAGATGTCCCTGCTACACTAGTCCCATGTAGACCAAGATGTCCCTGCTACACTAGTCCCATGTAGACCAATGTGTCCCTGCTACACTAGTCCCATGTAGACCAAGATGTCCCTGCTACACTAGTCCCATGTAGACCAAGATGTCCCTGCTACACTAGTCCCATGTAGACCAAGATGACCCTGCTACACTATGTCCCATGTAGACCAAGATGTCCCTGCTACACTATGTCCATGTAGACCAAGATGCCCCTGCTACACTAGTCCCATGTAGACCAAGATGCCCTTGCTACACTATGCCCATGTAGACCAAGATGTCCCTGCTACACTAGTCCCACTTGCCTGCAATTAGCCCATTTCCCTCTGAACCTGTCCTCTCCATGTACCTGGCCAAGTGTATTTTAAATGTTGTTGAGGCCACAAGCATTGTAATGAATATCCCAAGTTCTGAAGTGACATGATTTCTGTTGTAACTGGACACCACTGCATGCGGGAGGCATTTATCTGGTGCTGGCTTGAATCTCAGCTGAGCTGTTCAATGAATATTCTACATTTCAATTTCTATGCTCCACTTTCATGAAGACATTGATTCATGTTTGGATATGTATCCATAGATGTTAATCCCTCATGAGTGCTGTGTTACATCTGGAGGTTGTGAGAAGGGACTCTATTTATAGAGTAGTCAGTCCTTTGCTAGCAGTCCCTACACCAAGACTGAGTAGATGTCATTACTTGAGTGTGAAGGTGATGGGTTTGTGGGAGATTACCGCACAGGATAGCTGGCTCATATCCCTATATTACCACCCAGAAGAATTTCATCAGTGAAATGTTTTGTATTACAGGTTGTGAGAGTCAGGTCCTTTCCACATGATGGTGGTGGGAGTCACATGTTTGTTACTGGTCTACCAATGGTTGGAAGGCTGCCATGACCTTGTGGCCACAGTCTGATCCACACTGTGTGCTGGAGGTGGGCTTCTGGAGGATAATTTGCAGGTTTCCCCCAGTGCTCGATGCTTGCCGTGTGAAATGTAAGCAGTGAGTGTAAGATTACCTTGTTGAAAGGCTTCAAATCGATGCTGCAGAGGTGTGAATGAGAAACCAGTACAAACTTCAGGACTAGGGCCCAATGTGCTATTTATATACATCCTTGTTTACAACATGTGCTTTGTAAACTGATCTGTAGATGTGATCTGTTCAATCTGGAAACTTAACTTTCTTCTGATTAGTTTATCAGAATGACTGGGCTGATTTTTATTTTCACGCTTATGTTTATAATGGCAAAAAGGTGGTCATTCAGACCATCATTCCATGCTGCATTCCCAACAAATAATACCTTATTTACATATTTGTTTACAATATAGAATGTCTTTACAGTACATTCCCCCACTAGTTTTTCTTTGTAACCTATTAGAACATAGAACAATGTAGCACAGCAGCAGATATCTGAGCCAATGTCTATACCCACAATATACATGATACCAAAACCAACCCTTATCTGTCTGCATATAATCCATATCCCTCCATTCCCTGTATATCCATGTACCTATCCATCTTAAATGTCACTAGCTGCCTCAACTATCACCCCTCAGCAGTGTGTTACAGGCATTCACCACCATCTGTGTAAAAAAAAACATTCCCCTCGCATCTCTTTTAAACTTTGCCCCTCTTACCATAAATCTATGCTCTCCAGTCTTAGATATTTCCACTGTAATACCAGTCACCTGGCCATTAGTATTTCCCATATCAAGGTCCTGGGTGGCACTGTGCGCAGAAGTAGAGTTGCTGCCTTACAGCGTTCGCAGCGCCAGAGACCCGGGTTCGATCTCAACTGCGGGTGCTGTCTGTACGGAGTTTGTACATTCTCCCAGTGACCACATGGGTTTTCTCCAAGGTATTAGATTTCCTCCCACACTCCAAAGACGTGCAGGATTGTAGGTTAATTGGCTTGGTAAATGTAAAAACTGCCCCTAGTGTGTGTAGGATAGGATAGTGTTAATGTGCGGGGATTGCTGGTCGGCACGGACCCGGTGGGCCGAAGGGCCTGTTTCCTCACTGTATCTCTAAACTAAACTAAAATACTATAAAAGGTTCAATATGTTCCCTTCTTGGGTTGGACTATCCACGTACTGTTTCACGAAACCTTATTGGATCTGTTCATCTTCTAAGCCTTTGACACCGAACAAGTCCCAGTCAATATTGGGGAAGTTAAAGTCACCCATTGAGACATTACTATTGTTTTGGCCTCTTTGGGAACCTGCCTACCGTTATATGTGTATGGCTTACTTGCTGAGCTTCATTGCTTCCTATGAGGGAACTCCGACGCAAGGTTTTCACAGAGTATTCCAGAACGTTCCGCTGGAGATACTGTAGAAGTGGATACAATTATGACTTTGAAAAGACATTTGGCAGATATATGATATATGGATAGGAAGGGTTTAATGGGCTATGGACTAAATGCCAGCAAATGACAGACAATTATGTCCCCATGGACAAGTTGGGCTGAAAGGCCTCGTCTGTGACTGCATGACTCTAAAAGGAATCTCCTTCCTTGCCAAGATCTCCAGTGGGCTAAAGCCTCCTATTCATTTACTCTTTAAGCTATGAGCTGATGTTGCAGAGCCAGGAGAATCACAGGCACTAGGTAAATTACTTTAAGCCAGCATACATGTTTGTGGATTTCTATTGAAGCTTTATCACGCTGGCATAGCTGTCTACTTCTTGCGGAAACCAATCATGCATTAAATACAAAAAGCATTCATCAGCAAGCATTTAATTTGCCACCAAACAGCGTTTATTTGAGGAGAAATTATCAACATCATCTTCCTGCTACGATCTCCGATATGAATTTGAAAACAGCGAATCTTCACATCCATTTTCATCCTCATAACCAGACCCATAACCTCCGTAACAGCAACTTGCATTTATATTGTGCTTTCAAACTAGAATCGTGTCCCAAAGATCATCAAAAAGCAAATCAGAATGGGATAGTGGTCAGTATTGTGTTCCCATCGTAGCAAAGATGCACTTGCTGTGGAGAGATAGTAGGGGGCATTGGAGTTGGTCATTGAGGAAAGATCACTAACACAGTGATTATACCTGTAACCTGGCATCATATTGTGGGCCCAAGGGGTCAGTTCCTGTGCTATTCTGGTTTCAATTCCATGTTTCTCCTGGCTAAGGTATCTAGAACCAGGGATCCCAATCTCAAAATAAGAGATGGGTCATTCAGGACAGCGATGGAAGAAATGTCTTCACCCACTGGAGGTGAACCTGTGGAACACTGTGCTCCAGACGGATGTAGGGGCTTGGTCACCATGTATATTTAAGACAATGGATGCTGATATTTAAGTTGAGTGGCACAGAGGTGCAGCTTGTAAAGCTACTGGTTTGCAGCACCGATGTCCCGGGTTCAAGCTTGACCTCGGCTGCTATCTGTGTGGAGTTGCTTATTTTCATACTCTTGATCAGATCTCTCATAAAATAAGGACATACTGATCTCCCAATATATCTTGTGTAGACACAAATTGCTGGAGTAACTCAGCAGGACAGGCAGCATCTCTGGAGAGATTGAATGGGTGATGTTTCAGGTCAAGACCCTTCTTCAGACCTCAATATTAATACCACTGGGTTGTAAGCTGCCCAAGCGAAATATAAGATGCTATTCTTCCAATTCGTGTTTGGCCTCACTCTGACAATGGAGGAGACCTAAGACATTAAGTTCAATGAGGGAATGGGAAGGAGACTTTTCTATTCTCTTTGCCATGCCTGATGTACTGATGAACAATATAATCTTCCAGTGTGAACTAACTCAACATTGATGTTAATAAGTTATAGCAGGAGTAGACCACATGGCCTATTGAGTCTACTCCACCATTCAATCACGGCTGATCTATCTTTCCCTCTCAACCCCATTCTCCAGCCTTATACCATTAACACTTGACACCTGCACTAATCAGGTATCTGTCAATCCCCGCCTTAAAAATACCCAATTACTTGGCCTCCACTGCCATCTGTGACAAAGAATTCCACGGATTCACCTCCCTAGAGAAGGACTAAAGAAATTTCTCAATATCTCCTTCCTAAAGGAACACCCTTTTATGCCAAGGCTATGGCTTCTGGCCCTAGGCTCTCAATAAACAATAGACAATAGGTGCAGGAATAGGCCATTCGGCCCTTCGAGCCAGCACCGCCATTCAATGTGATCATGGCTGATCATCCACAATCAGTACCCCGTTCCTGCCTTCTCCCCATATCCTCTGACTCCGCTATCTTTAAGAGCCCTATCCAGCTCTCTCTTGAAAGTATCCAGTGAACCTGCCTCCACTGCCTTCTGACGCAGAGAATTCCACAGACTCACAACTCTCTGTGAGAAAAAGTGTTTCCTCACTGTAGGCCCTGTCCAGGAAACTCTTGTAGGTCCTGAGGTCATCCAGCTGCTTCTCCAGTTCCCCAACACGGTCCTTCAGGAGCTCTCCCACTAGTGGAAACATCCTCTCCACATCCACTCTATCCACGCCTTTCACTATTCTGTAAGTTTCAACGAGTCCCCTCATCCTTCTAAACTCCAGCGAGTACAGGCCCAGTGCCGACAAACACTCATCATATGTTAACTCACTCATTCCTGGGATCATTCTTGTAAACCTCCTCTGAACCTTCTCCACTGCCAGTGCATCTTTCCTCAGATATGTGGCCCAAAACTGCTTATATTATTCCAAATGCAGTCTGACCAGTACCTTATAAAGCCTCAGCATTCCATCCCTGTTTTTATATTCTCGTCCTCTCAAAATAAATGCTAACATTGCATTTGCCTTCTTGACTACCAATTTAACTTGCAAGTTAACCTTTTGGTAATCGTGCACCAGCACTCCCAAGTTTCTTTGCACTTCTGATTTTTGAATCCTCTCCCCATTAAGGAAATATACCATACCTTTATTCCGATTACTACACTATTCCATTTGCCATTTCTTCCAGGGTAAGTGGGAGAGGGTTTTGAAATTACCTAAAATTGGAGAATTCAATGTTCATACAATTAGGTTGTAAGCTAGCCGTGGAATATGTGCTGTTCCTCCAGTTTGCAGGGATGTGGTGAGGGGGCAGCACAGAAGGACTAGCTTGATTAGTTTTGTGAGGGCTAGTATAGACCTGACAGGCTGAATGGCCTTATGTAACATGGCGGTCTTTCTCTGGGCATTAAGGCAACCTAGGTCTGATTGGATGGTGCTTTGCTTAACATTGTATGTTTCTCGGCTCTGACTCACAATAAGTTATAAAAATAAACTTATCCTCAACACAGCATTGCTGAAAAAGCAATTAATGGTCCCTGCTGCAACTGACAAATATTTACAGTTTAAAGTATAGCAAAGCATGCTGTAACATTAGATTTCCCGCTTGGCCATTTCATATCCATTTTGGTGGGAACAGGATAAGCAGGATTTACACGCACTTCACACACCCGTCCCTCAGGGAAAGGGAATTGAAGGTCGAGAGGGCAAGGAACGGTTCCCTGAACCTTTTATATTTGCATTAAGTGTGTGTATCCTTTATCTGTGGACAATTAATTGTATTCATGCAGTCTTTTCTTGAGCTGGATATCATGCAAACAAAAGCTTTCCACTGTACCTCAGTACACAGTGACTTTAATAAACTAAACTAAACTAAACCTCCCTGTGGAAGCTTTCAAATCTGCATTAGTTCCATAGAACAGTGTGGTAAATGGAACAAGGTGCCTGAGGTAGTATTTGGATATTTGGATAGTACATTGACAGGAAATATTTAGTGGGATATGAGCTGAACGTGGACAGGTGGGACTAGTGTAGATGGGGCATGCTGGTCACATGGGCAAGTTGGGCTGAAGGGCCTGTTTCCACACTGTATCTGACTAGTGTGGATGCAGCATGTTGGTCAGCATGGGCAAGTTGTGCTGAAGGGCTTTATGTCATGCTGTATAAGTCTGACTGTGATTCTATAACTGTTCTATCTCACATGTAAGTAAAATCTGAAGCAACTTTGGACATTATACCACATTCTGCTGTTGAAATACAATGTTTTTTGTGGTAATGAATGAGTATTAGGGGAGCATGACTGAGGGCGGCATGGTGGTGCAGCGGTAGAGTTGCTGCCTCACAGCACCAGAGACCCGGGTTCGATCCTGACTACGGGCGCTGTCTGGATGGAGTCTGTATGTTCTCCCTGTGACCTACGTGGGTTTTCGCCGAGATATCTGGTTTCTTCCCACACTCCAAAGATGTACAGGTTTGTAGGTTAATTGGCTTGGTATAAATGTAAATTTTCCCCAGTGTGTTGAGGATGGCATTAATGTGTGGGGTTCGCTGGTTAGTGTGGACCCAATGGCTTGTATCTGCGCTGTATCTCTAAACTAAACTAGAGTAAACTAAAGCTCACCAGCCGGGATGCAGCAGATGACGTCAACATGATGGACAACTCCAACACCAAGGTGAGAAGGTTACTGACAAGAACACAGTTCACTCCCACAGCAAGGAGGAAGTTACGGTCCATGGGCCAGTGACTTGTCCAGCCCAGGGTTGACCATATCATCCAGTCAATGACCAGCAGCCAATAGCATAGCAACGTCATGGAAACCAAACGGCAACATGAGTTGAAGAGGATGTGGGCTCCCAGAAGAACAGTAGAAATGAGGGGCAATGTAACAACTACTCACAATAGATGGAAAGCATATTCACTAATTAACATATTGTTTAAAAGACTGTTCTACAAATCTACACCAGTGATTCCATTAACATATTATATGCTAATTATTCAACACTTCATTATCCAAAGTGTTCAGTTTGAAGATTGTGTAGTTAAGGCTTCTTGTTGCTCATTAAGTCGGGATTCCAGTCTCATTGAGCGGATCTGTTTCTGTTTTTGTAACTTGTTGCAATCCACGTTTCCTAATCTTTGTTTAGAACTGTTCTGATACAGGGCAGGCCTGATACAATGCAGGTCTGATACAGGGCAGGCCCGATACAATGCAGGTCTGATACAGGGCAGGCCCGATACAATGCAGGTCTGATACAGTGCAGGTCTGATACAATGCAGGTCTGATACAGTGCAGGTCTGATACAATGCAGGTCTGATACAGTGCAGGCCTGATACAATGCAGGTCTGATACAATGCAGGTCTGATACAGTGCAGGCCTGATACAATGCAGGTCTGATACAATGCAGGTCTGATACAGGCCCGATACAATGCAGGTCTGATACAGTGCAGGTCTGATACAATGCAGGTCTGATACAGGTGCAGGTCTGATACAGTGCAGGTCTGATACAGTGCAGGTCTGATACAATGCAGGTCTGATACAATGCAGGCCTGATACAGTACAGGTCTGATACAGTGCAGGTCTGATACAGTGCAGGTCTGATACAATGCAGGCCTGATACAGTACAGGTCTGATACAATGCAGGTCTGATACAGTGCAGGTCTGATACAGTGCAGGTCTGATACAGTGCAGGTCTGATACAGTGCAGGTCTGATACAGTGCAGGTCTGATACAGTGCAGGTCTGGTCTGATACAGTGCAGGTCTGATACAATGCAGGTCTGATACAGGTCTGATACAATGCAGGTCTGATACAGTGCAGGTCTGATACAGTGCAGGTCTGATACAGTGCAGGTCTGATACAGTGCAGGTCTGATACAGTACAGGTCTGATACAGTACAGGTCTGATACAGTACAGGTCTGATACAGTGCAGGTCTGATACAGTGCAGGTCTGATACAGTGCAGGTGTGATACAGTGCAGGTGTGTGTGTACAGGTCTGATACAGTGCAGGTGTGATACAGTGCAGGTGTGATACAGTGCAGGTGTGTGTGTACAGGTCTGATATAGTGCAGGTGTGATACAGTGCAGGTCTGATATAGTCCAGGTGTGATACAGTACAGGTGTGATACAGTACAGGTGTGATACAGTACAGGTCTGTGTGAAAAAACTTATCTGGCACAGCAATTTTAAACTTTCCCCTCTCACTCTAAAGCTACAGTATGTCCTCTAGAATTTGCCAATTCCAGCCTGGGAAAGGGTCCTGACTGTCTACTCTACCTGTGACTACTCTACCTGTGTCTACTCTACCTGTGTCTACTCTACCTGTGTCTACTCTACCTGTGTCTACTCTACCTGTGTCTACTCTACCTGTGTCTACTCTACCTGTGTCTACTCTACCTGTGACTACTCTACCTGTGACTACACTACTTTATGTTGCTCATAATTTGTGTAAATGACAACAACTGGTCTACTCCCGCTCACTCTACCAGCACTACCTGTGTTGCACCTGTCATCACCTGTCACCCCGATGACTATACTATTTATGTTGTTCATTTTTTAACAACAGTCCTCAAGAGACTAAAGGTGTTGCATCATGGAATCCTCCTTTAAAACAGCAAGCACTGGAGCTGGAACTCAGCGGAGTCAGCGGGTCAGGCAGCATCTGTGGAGAACATGGATAGGTGACGTTTCACAGAGCGCTGGAGTAACTCAGTGGGTCAGGCAGCATCTGTGGAGAACATGGATAGGTGACGTTTCACAGAGTGCTGGAGTAACTCAGCGGGTCAGGCAGCATCTGTGGAGAACATGGATAGGTGACGTTTCACAAAGTGCTGGAGTAACTCAGCGGGTCAGGCAGCATCTCTGGAGAACATGGATAGGTGACGTTTCACAGAGCGCTGGAGTAACTCAGTGGGTCAGGCAGCATCTGTGGAGAACATGGATAGGTGACGTTTCACAGAGTGCTGGAGTAACTCAGTGGGTCAGGCAGCATCTGTGGAGAACATGGATAGGTGACGTTTCACAGAGTGCTGGAGTAACTCAGTGGGTCAGGCAGCATCTGTGGATGGAACTGGAAGGATGACAACTTGAGTCGTGACCTTTTATTGACGCAAAATATACCCTATCCATTCCCTCCACAGATGCTGACTGACCCGCTGAGTTCCTCCCCTACTTCACCAATATCTCTGAGATACTTTTACTGGGATCTTTCTCTGCACTGATTCACTGCCATGTTTCCTATTACATAGCAGCCATATTTGATAACATAAGGAAATGGGAGCAGGAGGAGGCCATTTGGCCCCTCAACACTGGCCCGTGACCGGTAAATAATTGATCCTAAGCTTGCAAAAGGTGGTATAAATTCAGATCTTGATGTGGCCACTTAGACAGTGGCTTGCAATGGTGATGAAGTGGAGCTACTTTCAGGAAAGAGGGAGGAAGTTGGGTCCAAAAAAGACAGTATAATTCAGAAAGGCGTATAAGTAAATAAAACCAAATTTGAAACTAGCACGCTAAATCCAACTCATACCTCTCCTGTGGCTTAGGGGCCTGAACTTTTTACCATCAAGAAATATCAGACTCTATTACATTGCTAACATTCACCATTACAAAACACAGAAGGTTATTGATGAGATGGGATTCAGTGACCTTCAACGTAAGTGAAAAATAGAACCGATTTTTTTCCTTGCTTGAAGATTTGCAGTTTCAATCAAAATTCATTTCTGTCAAGGTAAAATAATATATACCAGACTGTAAATAATTTTGTACGCTCAGAGAAGAGCCAGGCAGGAAATAGGAGCGTCAGAGTTCTGAGTAATTTCCCCTGGGATGTTACGCTGGGCTCTGATCCAAGGGCAGAACAGTTAGTGGAGTGTGCATGTTACGCTGGGCTCTGATCCAAGGGCAGAACAGTTAGTGGAGTGTGCATGCTACACTCTGCTTGGTACAGGTTATATTTTATCTGCTGTCCCTGGCCACCTCTATTGAATTTGAGTAAAATTCTTCCGCGTTAGCGAGCTGCAGCTCATTTTTCTTTTTTGCTGCCCATCCAAGATTTAGTTCTCCAATAAAAAGCAGTGGTATCTTTTCCTTTTTTTGTTTCCTCTTTTAATTTGCTCACTTTAGAGATTTGGTTCACTTCTATTTCCTTCTCTCTCGCATGTACCAGTGTTTTCCATGTTAAGATCCACATTATTTGCCTCAACAACCTACTGTTGCCACTCCCTGTATAAACATATTCCTTCTTGTAATGCAAGCCGCATCAAAAGCATGTAGACTCAGACAAACGCAAAAACATAAATTATACATAAAGTACAAGGCAGAAAAAAGGAAAAACATGCAAATAAGTAAGACATTAGACTAAAAATACACAACCAGAAAATGCACATGCTAGTGAAGGAGGTGGTCCATGGTGTTGCGTTGCTGAGATGGGATTAGGGTTGTGTGGGTCGGTTCAAGAACCTTATGGTTGTAGGAACCTGGTGGTGTGGGACTTCAGGCCCAATGGTAGCAGTGAGAATAGAGCATGGCCGGATGGTGGGTATCCTTGATAAACGATGCCGCATTCTTGAGGCAGCTCCTTGTGTAGATGGTTTTGATGAGTCGAGGGCTGTGCCTGTGATGAACCGGGTTGAGGCCACTACTCTCTCTGGCCTCTTGCATTCCTGTGCAGGCTATGTTTCAACTGTAGGGTATATAATAGTAACTAAGTGCTGAGCACTAGAATAGTATGATTTGTGTCGTGATATATTCAATATCTTGTCAGTCTGGTGAATGTGTGAGAGTTTGCGCAGTGTACTTTTGTAAAATAAAGATGACCTACACTGGCAACAGCGTGGACTGAAAACATGTGCTTGTTTCTATCTACATACTGAAACCGTAATATCTTACAATGGCGATGAGGATCAGATAGAGTTTGTGAACTCAACCGTTAAATACAGTGCAGCATTGTTTAACATTTTAAACAGCAAATACGAGGCTGTATCGCAATTGTTTGCGAACTGGACCAGTTTACTGGTCTTATAGACCAGTTAGCCGGACCGGTGGTGGGGAAGATGCTGGAATCAATTATAAAAGATGAGATAGCCAAACATTTGGATAGCAGTGACAGCATCGGTCCGAGTCAGCATGGATTTACGAAGGGGAAATCATGCTTGACTTGACTTATAGCAAGAGGAATCGAATATAGGAGCAAAGAGATCCTTCTGCAGTTGTACAGAGCCCTAGTGAGACCACACCTGGAGTATTGTGTGCAGTTTTGGACCCATAATTTGAGGAAGGACATTCTTGCTATTGAGGGAGTGCAGCGTAGGTTTACAAGATTAATTCACGAGATTGCGGGACTGTCATATGCTGAGAGAATGGAGCAGCTGGGCTTGTACACTCTGGAGTTTAGAAGGGTGAGAGGGAATCTCATTTAAACATATAAGATTGTTAAGGGTTTGGACACACTAGAGGCAGGAAACATGTTCCCGATGTTGGGGGAGTCCAGAGCCAGGGGCCACAGTTTAAGAATAAGGAGTAAGCCATTTTGAACGGAGATGAGGAAACACTTTTTCTCACAGAGATGCTTTCAAGAGAGAACTAGATGATGCTGTTATAAACAGCGGAGTGAGGGGATATTGGGAGAAGGCAGGAACGGGGTACTGATTGGGGATGATCAGCCATGATCACATTGAATGGCGGTGTGGCTCGAAGGGCCGAATGGCCTACTTGCACCTATTGTCTAATGGACACGAAAGGCCGCAAATCCTTCTGTGCGTATGACTGTAGTTTAAAACAGCAGCTGTACAAATCGTTGAGTGTTTGTCAGGCTATCTTTGTGTTGTGTCTACGGGGCAAGATGGCATCTTTGGGATACATAGGCCGACTCGGGACTTCCGACAAGAACCGTAAAACCTTTACCTTGTACTGTGAACGAATGGAAATGTTTTTTTATTGCAAATCACACTATTGAAGCTGAAGAAACCGAGGATGATGATTAAGTACAGGTTAGAGCACAAAACAAGGCCACCCAGGAACAAAAGAAAGCCATTCTATTAACTGAAATTGGTCCTGAAGTTTATGAAACTCTCACCAACATCTTAGCCCCAGAGAAACATGATCCACTTTCAAACCAAATGCATGCATGTAAGAAGAGCTTGACCAGTGGTGCATTATTTGTTTACTACGATACAAATCACGAGTTAAAGTTTGCTTGTGATGCGTCTAGTAGCTTGTGATGCGTCTAGTTCGGGGGTAGGAGCTGTGATTTCACATGTATGGAACATGGACAAGGCAAACCTATTGCATTTGCATCTCGCACACTTACCAAGAGTGAGCGTAATTTGCACAAATGGAGAAAGAAGTCCTTGGTATCATCTTTGAGATCAAGAAATTCCATCACACATCAGTATGTGTTGGGTACCTGGTACTGATCATAAGCCACCTGGCTATTCTTGGTCCTCGGTCAGCAATATCTACAATGCAGCCTCAAGGATGCAGCGATGGGCAGTTCTTGTGTCACAGTATTACCACAGCATTGAGTACCGCAGCAATAGCATTTCCATTTGAGCTGCCTCATGAAGAATCAGATATGGGCTCTGTAGGTGTTATCTATGTCACTGACGCAGGTGGACAATGGACAGTGGACAATGGACAGTGGACAATGGAGAGTGGACAATGGACAGTGGACAATGGATAGTGGACAATGGACAGTGGACAATGGAGAGTGGACAATGGAGAGTGGACAATGGACAGTGGACAATGGACAGTGGACAATGGACAGTGGACAATGGACAGTGGACAATGGACAGTGGACAATGGATAGTGGACAATGGACAGTGGACAATGGACAGTGGACAATGGACAGTGGACAATGGACAGTGGACAATGGATAGTGGACAATGGACAATGGACAGTGGACAATGGACAGTGGACAATGGATAGTGGACAATGGATAGTGGACAATGGACAATGGGCAGTGGACAATGGACAGTGGACAATGGATAGTGGACAATGGACAGTGGACAATGGACAATGGACAGTGGACAATGGATAGTGGACAATGGACAGTGGACAATGGACAGTGGACAATGGAGAGTGGACAATGGAGAGTGGACAATGGACAGTGGACAATGGACAGTGGACAATGGAGAGTGGACAATGGACAGTGGACAATGGACAGTGGACAATGGAGAGTGGACAATGGACAGTGGACAATGGAGAGTGGACAATGGAGAGTGGACAATGGACAGTGGACAATGGACAGTGGACAATGGAGAGTGGACAATGGACAGTGGACAATGGACAGTGGACAATGGAGAGTGGACAATGGACAGTGGACAATGGAGAGTGGACAATGGACAGTGGACAATGGACAGTGGACAATGGACAGTGGACAATGGACAGTGGACAATGGAGAGTGGACAATGGACAGTGGACAATGGATAGTGGACAATGGACAGTGGACAATGGACAGTGGACAATGGAGAGTGGACAATGGACAGTGGACAATGGACAGTGGACAATGGACAGTGGACAATGGAGAGTGGACAATGGATAGTGGACAATGGACAGTGGACAATGGACAGTGGACAATGGATAGTGGACAATGGACAATGGATAGTGGACAATGGACAGTGGACAATGGACAGTGGACAATGGAGAGTGGACAATGGATAGTGGACAATGGACAGTGGACAATGGACAATGGGCAGTGGACAATGGATAGTGGACAATGGACAGTGGACAATGGACAGTGGACAATGGACAATGGGCAGTGGACAATGGATAGTGGACAATGGACAGTGGACAATGGACAGTGGACAATGGACAGTGGACAATGGAGAGTGGACAATGGATAGTGGACAATGGACAGTGGACAATGGACAGTGGACAATGGACAATGGGCAGTGGACAATGGATAGTGGACAATGGACAGTGGACAATGGACAGTGGACAATGGACAGTGGACAATGGAGAGTGGACAATGGATAGTGGACAATGGACAGTGGACAATGGACAATGGACAGTGGACAATGGATAGTGGACAATGGACAGTGGACAATGGACAGTGGACAATGGACAGTGGACAGTGGACAATGGACAGTGGACAATGGACAGTGGACAATGGACAGTGGACAATGGACAGTGGACAATGGAGAGTGGACAATGGACAGTGGACAATGGAGAGTGGACAATGGACAGTGGACAATGGATAGTGGACAATGACTTTCCAGTCACTGCAGTTAAAATAAGCGAGTTTGGTATTCCGAAAAACGCAAGGAATCATGGGAATTGTCAAAGGTCACTTGCGATAAACATTCTCGGCAACTGTGCTGCTGCATGTATACAGACCTCCGTTTCATCCATAGTCAGGTTCAAACCCGGGTCTCCAGCGCAGCAAGTGCTGTTGAATTGCTACTGGACTGTCTCCGTCCCCTCCCGAGTGACCCATCCCTGTCCGGCAGCACAGCGCAGAGAAGAAGCGCTAAACTCCAGCACAATGAAACAGAGGTGGGAACAGTAGTAGAAGTGTGTGGTACCAGGACGATGTCAGAAATCCACACGTAAACCATATGATCAAAGACCAAAACATAGACATAGATCTGTCAGGTGTTGGTATTGTTCCAAGTTCAGGTGTAAAATTAGAATCTCCAAAGAAAGTAGAGACATGGAAACATAGAAATAGCTACAGGAGGAGGCTATTTGGCCCTTTGAGCCAGCACCGCCATTCATTGGGGTCATGGCTGATCATCCACAATCAGTAACCCATGCCTGCCTTCTCCCCATATCCCTTGATTCTGCCAGCTCCCTGATCGTTGCACTTCCAGCCTCCTACCAGGCACAGCGCTGCAGTTGGTTATGATTACAACACTTATTGACATTAGTAATGATCAAATCTCACATGAAACCAGGTTTGTTATTGATATTTAGATTAGTCTGAAGAAGGGTCTCGACCTGAAACGTCACCCATTCATTCTCGTTAGAGATGTTGCCTGTCCTGTTGAATTACAGCAGCATTTTGTGTTTAACTTTGGTTTAAACCAGCATCAGCAGTTTCTTCCTACACATTTGATATTGGTATTTGTTTAATATTGTCATGTGTACCACTTTGTTTTCATGCAATCCAGTTAAATCATACCAAGCACTGTAACAAGAAACTGTTCCTGAATTTGATGGTAAGTGCTTTAAAGCTTTTGTGCTTTCTGCCTGACGGGAGAGGGGAGAAGAGGGAATCTGGTACGAGAATGTTTGGCTATTTTGATGGTGATTGATAGTTGGCACTGAGCTGATGAGCCAAAGACCCTCTTTGTATGTGGCATTTCTCAATGACGCCATGACTATAAGTTTGTATAAATACAACCAATGTAAGTTAGTGGCAGATGTTTGACAATATCTTGGACCTGTCATCCTGTTTTTCCATTGCACCCAATTGTGAACAGGTAAAGTTTTCAAAACCTGCGGAGTTTTGAATCCAAGAGTCAAGTCTTGGGTGAAGTGCGTTTAATTGTCAAACGCACGGGAACAGAAACATGAAATTCTTACTTGCTCCAGGTTTGCAGCAAAACCACAGCTCAACAAATACATGTACAATAACCAATAATACAATAAATGATCAGTTATACCATATATCCAGAACATAATCGTGCAAATCCAAGTTCTTAATACAATCTAAGCAAAGTCCATAGTAGATTGTTGCTGTGTTAGGGTTGTGCAGTACTGTTTAAGGGTTTGATGGGAAGAGGCTTGATTGATTGAAAGATACGACATTGAAACAGGCCATTCGGCCCACCGAGTCCACACTAACCATCGATCACTTATTCACACTAGTTCTATGCTATCTTTCGCATCCACTCCCTACACACTAGTTACAACTCACAGAAGCCAATTAACATACAAGCCCACACATCTAAAAGAGACACAAGAATTACAGAAACAGGAATCCTGGAGGAACTCAATGGGTCAGGCAGCATCAGTGGAAGGAAACAACAGGCGATGATTCAAGTCGGAACCCTTCGTCAAACTCACTGACATATTGACTGTAACCACACCCATAAATCCTAATTAATTGTGTAGATTTATGTCATTACAGTACGGGACAAGAACAGGCCCTTTGGCCCACAATGTTTGTGGTGAACTTGATACCAAAATCAACTCTCATCTGTCTGCACATAATCAATATTCTTCCATTCCCTGCCTATCCAAGTCTCTTAAATGCCCAAAGATGTTCCCTGACAAACTGCATGAAATTGATAAGGGCCATTGTTCTCCTGTTAAACATGAGGTAGGAAATCAACGTGGAATTATTGCTTTTACAGTGAATTTCGGGTTTAGATCAGGCTGAACATGGCTAAAGCATGACTGATCTTGTATTTTGTCCACTGCCCATCCATTCCTCTTGGCTCGTTACATACAAAAGTCAACTGTATACCACCATAAATCCATAACCATCAGAGTATGATGGTTCCATTGAACACAAGGTTCTGAGTGAAAATATTTCTCTCATTCAGATCTCTAGCCTCTTGCGTTGAGATTGTGGCACGATGGGATCATATCTCAATGAGTATTCGTTAAAACCGCCTGTGAGATCGCTTTCTCCAACCCACCCCCCTCATTTCATTCCCCTTCTCTGGAATCAACCAATTTCCAAGGGCTGGAGTCCTCTGTAAATACCAGTGTCACATTTCAGAGTTCCATCTCACTGCAATGCTGTTTAAAAAAAAAGCTTTTACAGTATATTTCATTTGGTTATTATATAATAATTTCCATTAGAACTTCAATCACGATGATGGTAACCTACTTGTAAGGATCAACCTGTTCGATTGGAGTGGGCCAGAGAGCACTCAGTGAATAAGAGCATTTTGTTGCAGACAATGTAGCTGAACCTTCAGCTCATTTGCCAAGGATATCTTCTTTCACTTGTGTGTTCAATGCCCAGCCACGGTGAACAATCGTGGTGCTTTGCTGTGAAAAGATCGCTCCATGTGGTTACAGACCAGGTATTGCATATTTAGGTGTTGCATGATTAAACACACTGTGTGTTCAAGAAAATGCTCAGCTGTTCAGGCTGCCACTGTAGAAAGAGAAGCAGTGTTGGCGAGGATTAAAAAAGGGGCAAGACCAGGCCATTCATCCCTCGTACCTGCTCAGCCATTAAATAAGATTATGGTTGTCCCCTTAGCTCTGTATCATTTTCCAACACTACAACACTCTCTGGGCTCCACGTGGTTCTAGAACAAAGATCGCTCCATGTGTTTCAAGTTCAGGTATCGAATGTTCAGCAGGTCAGGCAGCATCTGTGAATGGACAGATGATATTTTGAATCTAGAACCTTCTTCTGACTGGTCAGTCTGTTTGTTTCCTTTGTAAAAGTGCTTGGTTGCTGAGTTCTCCTGGCATGTTGTTGTTTGCTAGGGTGAAGGTATAAATCTGCTGACCATGACCTCACTGAAATGTGGAAGAGGGCAGGGCTAATTTCCTCCTCGTCCTTCCTACATTCTCATGTACTTGCGAATCTCTCCATTTCGCCCGAACTGTAGGCTTCTAACTACATTAAACAAACATTGTGCGAGGGTGTGAGTCTCTTTTCTTTTCATTGTCGTGCTTTGAATTGAGTTATGTGTGCTACCAAAACGACATTCAAATCGACTTCAGCAAGTAACATATTGAATTAGTGCTTATGTGTGGGTTAGGAACTATTGAAATGGATTCTTTCGCAAATTCAATTAATCTTCCAGCAAATTCACCGACTGAAAAACTCTATGTCAGAACATTTGCACACTGCAGAACAAAAACCCCACTACACAATGTTCTTAACTATTAAAGGAATATTTCGGGTAAAACACTTTGCCAACATTCAGGATTGCCCTGGGGTTTTCAAAAAATAATCTTCAAGGCACTGCAGAAATAGTAGGCATAAATAAAATGCGAGGAGCAGTGAAAGGGACGCGTTTGTATCTCTCCATTTGCTCTCCATTATATTGCAAATATGAAGTTTGCCCTTGTTAAAAGGCCACTGGGGTAAAGGGGGGAAAAGGTTTGGGGGGGGGGGGGGGGGGGGGGGGGGGGGGGGGGGGGGGGGGAATGAGAAACTTTTCCCGGGGGGATGGGGTGGGGTGAAAGGTCTCTGCTGCATCACTGGCCGTGGCTAAGTAAAATGTGGTGAGATATTCCCACACCTGTTACCTTGCTGCGATTGATGGGAAGCCAACACTTTCAGCGGGGCTCCAGATGTTGGCAGCTGCCCACGCCATCTGGTCTAATTGCCCCAACTGCCCTCATGCAGAAATATTAGAGAAAACAATCTCTGGGCTCAGATAACACCAGCTTCCTGGATGCGTTGAAGGGCTGGCAGGGTCCGTCTAATTCGAGAGTATGAAGATGTTATGTACATCTCGCTTCTGGTGAAGGCAGCAAGCTGCATCATTGCTCTTGTNCCTGTCAGTTAACTCCAACACAGCTGGGCTACCTTGTGACCTGACCCACCCGCTCCTCCATCTCCTGGTGGTACAAATCTTNCATTCTTACATTTGTNCCCTTCAACCANCCTGTTACTTTAGCTCTTCCTCAATCCCCCTCTACAGCCAAGTGGCCGTAAGAACTAAGCCTGCCCCAACAATTCTGTCTTCCAGTTTCTCATTCGACCCACCACAGACATCATGGCAACAGTTCCCTCAGGACAAAGTCTCGGAGTAAGATCTAGACAGAGTGGGTGGGGGAGAACCTTTCCTTGTGTGGAATATCTATAACGGAGGGTCACCAACTTAAAACAGAAGGCTCATTAATGTTTGGAAATAGAAACAAGAAGTTTACAAAAATAGACGCAAAGTACTGGAATAATTCAACGGGTCAGGCAGCATCTCTGGAGAACACGGAAGTGTGATGTTTTAGGTCAGGATCCTTTAGGGGGGAAGATAGCTGGAATAGAGGAGTGGCAGGGCAAAGCCTGGTAGCTAATGGGTTGAAATGTTGAAACAAGGAAATGCAGATGCTGGTTTACAAAAAGGACAAAGCACTGGAGTAACTTGCAGGTCAGGCAGCATCTCTGGAGAACCTGGAGATAACCTCTCAAGTGTTCAGTCCCAAATCCTTCAATCATCTTTATTCCCTCGCCCGTGTTTTGTTTCTGTAACTGTCATACAAAGGAGTTGAAAGAATCATGCTTTATTGCTCTGATGAAATGCTCACAGAACAGTTCAGGAATTCTGACAGCTTTCTGTCTCAGAGTGTGAGTCCACAGATCGACCTGCCTTTGATTGAAAGATCAGGAACTGCTGTAAATAGAGAACAAAATGAAACCTTGTTGAGTCCTTGTTGAGTGAAGGACAATGTTTCAGTGAATGTCCTCCAGTCTGCCTTGTCATGTCGCATAAGCAGTTCTCAGTTCTGAGGAGGGTCTTTGAAAACATGAACTCTTTCTCTTTATCTGCAGATGCTGCCTGAGAACTGAGGATTTCCTCCTTTGTGTTTCAGAGTTCCAGGTATATATTTGTTCAGCAGGTCAGGCAGCATCTGTGAATGGACAGATGATGGCTTTTGAATCTAGACCTTATGTCCACACTTCTTACCACCACATTGTCTCTGACTGGCCGGGCCCCCCATTCTCCCACCCCTCCCCTCAAGTCTGTTTGTTTCCTTTGTAAAAGTGCTGGTTGCTGAGTCCACCCTCCTGGCATGTTGTGGCAGTGTTTGCTAGGGTGAAGGGCCTAAATCAGCCTTCCTGACACCAGAGAACTGACCTCACTGAAATGTGCTGAAGAGATGGGCAGGGGCTTAGTTTCCTGGACAATGCCTTCCTACATTCTCTGATTTGCCAATCTCTCCATTTCGCCCGAACTGTAGGCTTCTAACTACATTAAACAAACATTGTGCGAGGGTGTGAGTCTCTTTTCTTTTCATTGTCGTGCTTTGAATTGAGTTATGTGTGCTACCAAAACGACATTCAAATCGACTTCAGCAAGTAACATATTGAATTAGTGCTTATGTGTGGGTTAGGAACTATTGAAATGGATTCTTTCGCAAATTCAATTAATCTTCCAGCAAATTCACCGACTGAAAAACTCTATGTCAGAACATTTGCACACAGCAGAACAAAAACCCCACTACACAATGTTCTTAACTATTAAAGGAATATTTCGGGTAAAACACTTTGCCAACATTCAGGATTGCCCTGGGGTTTTCAAAAAATAATCTTCAAGGCACTGCAGAAATAGTAGGCATAAATAAAATGCGAGGAGCAGTGAAAGGCACGCGTTTGTATCTTTCCATTTGCTCTCCAATATATCCATTTGTGGTTATGCAAATATTGAAGTTTGCCCTTGTTAAAAGGCGACTGGGGTAAAGGGAGAAAAGGTTTGGGGGGGGGGGGAATGAGAAACTTTTCCCGGTGGGATGGGGTGGGGTGAAAGGTCTCTGCTGCATCACTGGCCGTGGCTCAGTAAAATGTGGTGAGCTATTCCCACACCTGTTACCTTGCTGCGATTGATGGGAAGCCAACACTTTCAGCGGGGCTCCAGATGTTGGCAGCTGCCCACGCCATCTGGTCTAATTTGCCCAACTCCTCTCATGCAGAAATAATAGAGAAAACAATCTCTGGGCTCAGATAACACCAGATTCCTGGATGCGTTGAAGGGCTGGCAGGGTCCGTCTAATTCGAGAGTATGAAGATGTTATGTACATCTCGCTTCTGGTGAAGGCAGCAAGCTGCATCATTGCTCTTGTTCCTGTCAGTTAACTCCAACACAGCTGGGCTACCTTGTGACCTGACCCACCGACTCCTCCATCTCCTGGTGGTACAAATCTTGCATTCTTACATTTGTACCCTTCAACCACCCTGTTACTTTAGCTCTTCCTCAATCCCCCTCTACAACCAAGTGGCCATAAGAACTAAGCCTGCCCCAACAATTCTGTCTTCCAGTTTCTCATTCGACCCACCACAGACATCATGGCAACAGTTCCCTCAGGACAAAGTCTCGGAGTAAGATCTAGACAGAGTGGGTGGGGGAGAACCTTTCCTTGTGTGGAATATCTATAACGGAGGGTCACCAACTTAAAACAGAAGTGTGTGTTCATTCTTGAAGGCTCATTAATGTTTGGAAATAGAAACAAGAAGTTTACAAAAATAGACGCAAAGTACTGGAATAATTCAACGGGTCAGGCAGCATCTCTGGAGAACACGGAAGTGTGATGTTTTAGGTCAGGATCCTTTAGGGGGGAAGATAGCTGGAATAGAGGAGTGGCAGGGCAAAGCCTGGTAGCTAATGGGTTGAAATGTTGAAACAAGGAAATGCAGATGCTGGTTTACAAAAAGGACAAAGCACTGGAGTAACTTGCAGGTCAGGCAGCATCTCTGGAGAACCTAGAGATAATCTCTCAAGTGTTCAGTCCCAAATCCTTCAATCATCTTTATTCCCTCGCCCGTGTTTTGTTTCTGTAACTGTCATACAAAGGAGTTGAAAGAATCATGCTTTATTGCTCTGATGAAATGCTCACAGAACAGTTCAGGAATTCTGACAGCTTTCTGTCTCAGAGTGTGAGTCCACAGATCGACCTGCCTTTGATTGAAAGATCAGGAACTGCTGTAAATAGAGAACAAAATGAAACCTTGTTGAGTCCTTGTTGAGTGATGGACAATGTTTCAGTGAATGTCCTCCAGTCTGCCTTGTCATGTCGCATAAGCAGTCCTTTCTCAGTTCTGAGGAGGGTCTTTGATCTGAAACATGAACTCTTTCTCTTTATCTGCAGATGCTGCCTGACCTGCTGAGGATTTCCTTCCTTTTTTATTTCAGATTTCCATCATCTATATTTTGATATTCATGTCATAGACTCGGCACATGGAGTCTACCATTCATGGCTTATCTTATCCCCATTACCTTATGTCCACATACATGGAGAGGTACCACCAGCATTGTCTCTGCCAAAGACTCCAAACCCTGACATTGGGAATGTTGTGTATGCTCCAAGCGGGCCACCATCTCCCATTCTACCCTCCACCCCTGCCAGGCACATGTCCACCTGTGGCAGTGTCTGTCAGCCTCACATGGGCCTCACCAGCCTTCCTGACACCTAGAGAACTGAAACGGTACTGGGTCAAGGGACAGCTGAAGAGGAGATGTGGGGAGGAGATGTTAGTGTAATGGTGGACAATGCCACAAACCTTCTCTGATTTGCCACCTTGCTCATTAGCTCATTCCACTCTTAATTATAGTAAGATAAAAATGATAGTTGTAACCAAACATCCCAATTTGACATTGACGTGTCTTTGTCACTTTGTGAACTGATCAGAAGCTACCAGTGGATTTGAGGAACAACGTCATGGATCAGCTTTGATCTCATTGGATGGTATAAGAGTCCATGGCTGAATGGCCTCCTCAGCTCCTATCCACAGGTGGATTGGGATGGAACAGGAAGGCTGTGAGTAGTCAAGGTTGGTGGATTACAAGGCAGAACTGCAGCCCCTGATGCTTATCCTTGACACCAGAGAGTGCAGTGTTGATCTTGTGTTGCTATGAGTGGGAGCTCAAACTCAATGGTAGCTTTCTTTTGCCTTTTGTAAATTGGCACAATGAAATGCTTTACAAGTATTTTTCTGATCTCCTTTCACTCCAGCAACACTGGGGAAAAGCTTTGACCCTTTAAAGATCCAAGCACTAGAAACCACTCAATGAGTTAAAGGACAGTTTCTCTCAGTCAACACCAATCTGTGTTCATCCCACCACTGCAACATAGAATATCAAATTTCTAAATGTTCACAAGACTGACAAAAGGTCTGACATTCACCTGAAGTTTTCTCAGATTCCCTCTCCACAGATGCTGCCTGACCTGCTGAGTATCTCTATTTCAGATTTCCAGCATCTGCAGTTATTTGCTCTAGTCAAGAGCCTCTAGTAAAAGATAACCATTGATGTTACCTGGGCGATAAATATTGACAGGATAAATCCAGCCCTGCTTTTTCCTCTAATACTTCAAATTGTTTTGGGATTTTATTTGGTATTTATTCCGTTTCCATTTTGTACTTTAAAGTCTGCGTTTTTTTCTTAATCCTGTCACTTTTTATTTCATATGAGGTCTGCCATTAAATCCACCCCCTTTATTCACCATCATTTTGGTTTCCAGCTCTGACCATGAAAGAGTTGCTTACCTGCTCACTCATATCCCAGCACCATCGGTTTGTGGGCAAAGCTTTCACGTTGATGGGACATCAGCCTCATGGCAAGTGCCAGCAAAAGACAAAATAGAACATAACGCCATCCGGCTAGACTGAACCAGAGAGTTGTGCAGTTTTGTAACATCAGATTCCTTTGGCACGGCAATAGTTCCTTGTGCCAGGAGGAGAGAGAGGAGTGAAACAAACGAAAAACAAATTTGTGGCAGAGAAGATATCGTATGGCATCAGAACTTTAAAAGTTTGTGGTTGAGTCCCAGCAACAATTTAACAGCCCAGACAGATTAAAGAAACTCAAGGAACTGCAGATGCTGGTGTACAAAAAAAGAAAAGTGCTGGAGTAACACAACGGGTCAGGCAGCATCTCTGAAGAACACGGATAGTTGATGTTTCGGATCTGAAAAAGGGTCCGAACACGAAATATTGCCTCTCCATGTTCTCCAGAGATGCTGCCTGAACTGCTGAGTTATTTTTAGGCTAAGGAGCATGTCTAATCCAGTTTGTGATGAAGAGATCCTGATGTACATGCAGTCTTTGTGGGGGGGAGAGGATTCCAAAGATTCACACCTTCTTGTGAAGAAATTCTGCCTCTTCCCAACCCCTTACTTTGTGACTGAGATAGATTAAGTGGGTGTTGCTGGAGAGAGAGAGATTGGGAGATCATGTGTATGATATGGGATCTGTGAATGCAATGGGAACAGCAACTGCGTGCAGAAGTGATGTTTGGTCAATACCTTATCCAGAAGGAAGCAGAACGCTACGAGAGGGAACCAGATACAATATGCAAGTGATAATTGAAAATGCTATTGGAAGGAAGAGCAGAAGTTATTCAAGGCATGCAGATGGAAACATTCTGTAGATACAGGAAATCTAAAATAAATATGGAGAGTGCTGAAAATTCACAGCAAGCCAGCTTGCATCTCAGGAGAGACCTTTTATCAGAAATACTGATCCAACATCTGAAGTGTGTTGTTTCAGGCCAACATCATGCTTGCATTCTTGGTCAGAGCTGTCATCAGTGGATAGGGCAGATCGTGGCCTCACAACTCGTCCGGTGACCTGGGCACAACATCAAAGTCGATATCCAACATATTCTGTCGAAATGTTGCTTCCAATCTCAAAATATCTCCTGGAGACAGTAACAGATCCCAGAATATTTTATACCAAGCAGGTCCTTTCATTTTTAGCTCTCAACCAACATCACTATAGGGCAATCTTACATTGCTGTCTGTAGGATCTAGCTGTTTGCAAATTAGAGTGTAACTTAATTTCAGAAATGCTTCACTGGATGCAATATACATTCAGCAGGTCTATCTTTCTTTCCCAGGCATGTTTAAATTCTGGTGCTCCAAATGAAAAAAGCACACACTTCAACATTAATATTTAAATTTCCATTTATTATTCCACTAAAGTGCTTTAAAGAAAGACCATACTGTGGAGGGGACCTCCCCAAATGTTGCTACTTCTTTGTAAGTTAGAACAGTTGCACAGCAAATGGTAAATGCAGAAGTTGTAGACGATACAATTTATTTCCATTCAACGTGTAAGTGGCTTCGCTTAACGCAAATCTGCGTTTGACAAGATGAGAGAGGGACCCCTGTGGCATATCTTAGCTGCCCCTCTAATTGGCCTTCATGAATATTTAATGAAACTGAGATGACATTCAATCAGTACTCCTCAACACAAGGCACATAAGGCAATGGCATAGTTTCATTTATTGGAACCTGCAAGCGGTAAATGGGAGAAAGTTGTTTGAACAATCATTAACGTGTGCTGGGGGAATTCTTGGCCAGGGTAGCAAGAGAGACTGCACTCAAGGCAAGGCAAAGATTTTGTGTCAGATCTGGGACACCCATAAAAAACAAGAATTAACTCCAGCTTCAGAGCAGCTTTTCCTGAGATTTCAAATGTTTGCAGTTCACCGTTCAATTATTAATTGAAACATCTCCATATTTTTTGCTGAGTAGGCAAAACAAAGAGTAGACAGGAGCTTTTTGATGTACCAATTCTGACAGGGCCTTCAATGCCTAGAGAAGCACTCCAACTTGATTAACGTCCAGTGTAACAAAGAGTTCCCAGCACATATGACAGCTTTATTTTCAGTGAGTAACCAAGAGAGGGAAGATTTTCTTTTCCCCATCAGGGTCCCAGAATACCCAGAGAAAGAAGCTCAATGCAACGAACCCGAGGTTTCATCTAGAAACCCACTCCTGGGAAAAATAACCTCAGAAAATAAAGTATGAAGTTTTTTACCAAGGTGTGTCTATTTACAGAACGTGTGTGGTCTCTAAGGATTAAGTGACATTCAGTCAAGAGCATTGGTGTAGGGGGTGTGTAGTTGTGTCATTGCCAAGATCCTGATGTATTGGACGTTAGCTGTTCCACTCGATACTTGACCAGAATCCCCATCTATTTACAATACTTTCTGTAAAAGTAGTGAACTTCATTTCCTGAATGAAAATGCTCTTTGGAGAGTGTTTCATCACATTACACAAAGTATGCTGAGAATGTTGACCATAATGATGCCTGGATTAGGGGCCCTTAGTGACAGGGAGAAGTTGGATAACCTCTGGTGCACTGGAGGTTGTGATAGTAGATATGCCTGATACAGTATATAAAATATCAAATGTACCAATATAGTGAAAGGAGTTACGATACAACCATACTACGTAAAGAAGCAAAAATACACACAGCACATAAACTAAAGTTCAAGATAAACATCCACCACAGTGGAATCCACATTCCTCTCTATGATTGAAGGCAATAAAATTCAGTCATCTTCCTCCTTTGTTCACTCGTGGTCGCTGCCGACAGTCCGATGTCCAAGCCCTCTCATCGGGACGGATCACAACACTCCATGGAGCTCCCAAGTCGACCGCTTCTTACTGGAGACCGCTGCTTCACGTGTTAAAGTACACAGGCCACCCCACCCCACACCCCCCCCCCCCCCCCCCCCCCCCGCATCCCCCCCACATGGCCAGATCCACACCAAACATTCAACCAAGACACATATTTAAAATAATAAAAACAGAGAAGACAGACTGCTGGCGAGGCGGCCATTACGGGCGCCACCTGGTGGTCGATTATGAGAGGCATAGATAGGGTGGACAATCAGAGCCTTTATCCCAGGAGTTAGACTTGATTCCACATGTTTTACCCATTGAGGTTGGTGAAGGTCCTTAGCTGCTTGACACAGACTCAGTGGGGGGGTCAGGGTGAGAGACTGTCAGCTCCATGGTCATTTCCACCCCATCAGCACGTGCTGGGGAAACTGATGATTTCCCTTCTTCCATCATTATACATCATCTTATACATCATTATCTTCCTGCCAAAATGTCCATCCATTGTATCATTTTGTGATCTTCCTGTGTAGCAACGTGAGTGGTTGTGCACTTTGTCAAGATAACATCTATTCAAAGCTCCAACCCTTTCACCCACATCCCCAATTATAGTTGTTTCTTCAATCCATCTGTATGTACATGTCTGTCGCAGCAAAACAACTAAATGAAGAAGGATCCTGACTCAAAACATCAGCCTGAAGAAGGATTCTGAACCAAAACATTGCCTTTCATGCTCTCCTTGCATGCTGCCTAACCCACTGAGTTCTTTCAGCATGTTGTGTCTTTCCAACTAATTAAAATCCTTTAAAAATAGAGTAACTGGTGTAACTCATAGCATGAACCACAAGCATTGATGGGGTAGACAGTCAGATAGAAATATGAAATACTAGAAGGCATAACTTTAAGGTGAATGGGCAAAGTTTAAAGGAGCTGTAATGGGAGGGTGTTGAGTGCCCAGAACATGCTGTCAGGGGTGGTGGAGACAAATATAATAGTGGCATTTAAGAGACTTTTAGATCGGCACTTGGATATGCAGGGAATGGAGAGATAGAAATTATGTGCAGGTAGATAAATGTTGGCATCATGTTCGGCACAAATATTGTGGGCCAAAGAGCTGTTCCTGTGCTGTACTGTTCTGTGTTCCACGTAATAAGGATCATATGTTGTTTGCGAGGGATGGAAATGCTGACCAGGACATCAACTTTCTCCCATTTACCACTTACAAGCACTGCCATAATGGCTTAGATAGTCACTGGCAAGTCAACAAGTGGTTTAACTTCTCACCGGATCTGAAGCTAGATTTGATTTTGAAGATGTGGTCATCCTATCCAAGGAGACCTGCGTTTATGCTGTACGATTTGAAAGGACTTGTTGACGAACAGCAAGAATAATAAATTTTAGCTGCCATCATCTCTAGATGGTCAGAGTCATGTATTAGTTTCTACTGGTCTCAGATGGAAAGTAGGTTTACTTGGTGTCTGAAAATCACAAATTCTAATCTGTTTGTACAGGATGTCTTATAAATGGGGGAATGTTGATGGCCTTGCTCCAAGAACTAGCTCCAAACCAATGAGCCAAATGGCCTCCTATGTGACAAATCATGGAGCTATGTTTTGTTGATAATTTGACTCAAGGGAGATATTTTGAGATGGTATCGCTAAGGTAATGAAAAAGGATCAAACTTGTGATAGGTATCACATTCCAATATATTTTAAGCTGCCTTTTAATCCTCTTATTATCTATTCTTTCTTATTGTACAATTGATTTCATGAGAACCCCTGCTGCATCTTTCAGTTTCCATTCAGAAGGACAGAAACAGTTCTGTGCTTAGATGGATGCAGTGTGTCATTGGTGAATCTGACTCCATCATACACCAAAGGGATGTGGGTGAGGCCAATCACCAGTGGGGACAGTACCCTGAAAATGTGTTGCTACTCTGAGTAGGGAGCCCCAGTTCCCACAGGGCACCATGCCAAGGAGAGGAGAGAGCCACAGCTCTCTGACCTTTGCCCCCTTGCTCTTGTGTCCTGTTAACTTGACCATGATTCTAGTATTTGTATTCTTTTGATTGTAACTTACTCCTGACTTGTTCTCTCTGCACTTGGGTCTTCTCTACCATTGCTTCTCAGGTTCTTACATTCCAATAACATCACTCAATCAGTGACGTGATTTACTTCCGTCAGGTTGGTGTGCAACGTGAGGGAGAATCTGCAAATGGTGGTATTCCCACTTGCTTGTCCACACTGCCTGCCTTTGGTGGTGGATGTTATGGGTTTAAGGGATGCTGGCAGAGTAACCTGCAATGTATTTTGTTAATGGTTCAAATTGCAGCCATTGAGCTGTGATATTCCCACATCTGTCCCAGACGTGGGAATGAAGTGAGTAATTGAGGGCTTGCTCAATCTGAATGTTGGCCTCAAAAGTTACAAACTCAGAGCAGCAATGAGTGGAGTTACATGACTTACCCAATAGTGTAAGACCTGGATAGAGTGGATGTGGAGAGGATGCTTCCACTGGTGGGAGAGTCTAGGACCAGAGGTCACAGCCTCATAAATAAAGGATGTTCCTTTAGGAAGGACATGAGGAGGAATTTCTTTAGTCAGAGGATGATGAATCTGTGGAATTCATTGCCACAGACGGCTGTGGAGGCCGTCAATGGATATTTTTCAAGATTCAAGATTCAATTTAATTGTCACATATACTAATTAAGGTACAGTGAAATTTGAGTTACCATACATCCATACGAAGTGAAAAAAAAAACAACAATATACAATTCAGCCACATAAAATTAAATTTAACATAAAAATTCACCACAGCGGAATCCACATTCCTCACTGTGATGGAAGGCAATAAAGTTCAGTCATCTTCCTCCATTTGTTCACCTGTGGTCGGGGACTGAACCCCCCGCACTTGCCGCTGCCGACAAACTACTTTTTGAGTCAGTGATAGATAGATTCTTGATTAGTACAGGTGTATGGGTTAAGGCAGGAGAATGTGGTTGATAGAGCAGCCATGATGAGCCAAATGGCCAAATTCTGATCCTATCACCTGATCCTAGCAGAGACCATGTAATGGGCATGTACTCCCACTGTGAGCTATTTTCATCGAGGCTGCAGAATATTTTAATAAACTGATCTGCATGTTTAATATGCATGAGTTTAGAGATCTGAGTATAGAATATGAGCATTGAGTATGAATTGTATTCATCAGAGCAGATGTTCACATGATGTATCCTTGAATGTCCAGCCACTCAATGCTGCAAGGACAAAGAAAATATGTTTCCGTCTAATGGAAAGGATGTTGGGAGGAATTACTGTCACCATGATTAGATTAGGCCATTCGGCCCCACAAGCTTGTACTACATTCAACAAAGTCACATTTGATCTGGTCTTTGCTTCGACTCTATTCTCTTGTGTCTTTCCAATAAGACTGCCACCTACCCTAACCCTAACCCTACCCTAACCCTAACCCTAACCCTAACCCTAGCCCTGTCCCTGTGAATCCTTGGCATTGGGTGAAATTAATGTTTTTTTACTGTTTTTTCATGCTGAGTAAACCAAGGTTATAACAAACTTCACATTTCAGACCTCTTATTCTGAAGCCTTCTTCTAAAACTGCAGAATCTTGGCAGCCAAGCACAACACTGTCTGAAGAAGATCCTGATCTGAAATGTCATCTGGGTAGTAGAAGAATGTTGGGGATGGGAGGTGGAGGTTAGAAGTTGATGAAGATGCAAGAGGAACAATGATATTTGGGGTTGATTGCATGACACAGTGGGCTGAAGGGCCTGTTTCCATGCTGTGTGATTCTCTGACCCACTACATCAGGTGGGAATGAAGCATTTCCAGTGAGGTTCACATGCTGCATGCATACAAAGGAAAGGTTGGCAACAATTCTGTCTTTGATCCTGCAACTCCATGGTTGGATTTGAACTCAAGACCCTTGTGAGCTGCATCTGCGACACTAGAGAGCAGCCACAGACTGAAGCAACACAGAACATTTCAACCTTTCCTTGCACTGCTACAGATTTTTCTAAAGGTTAAACTTGATTGATTTGTTAATTGTTATGAAAGGGGCAATATACCAAGGAAATGGGAATTGAAACTGGATCTATTTCAATGAAGTAGCAAGGAGAGAGAGAGAGAGAGAGAGAGAGAGAGAGAGACAGAAAACTGTGGAAATCTGTGAGATAACCTTCACAGAACAGCCATAGTGAACAGCACAAGACAAAAGCTTTAATCTTCCTTTAGCACTAGCTGTCTTATCTCAGAGAACCCGTCAGAAGATACTTCTTGCTTTTCATCCCAAGCGAGTTCTCATTAAAATTCATAGCTTCAGGCCGAAAGCTAGAAGCAGATGTCAGAGATATTCTTGCAGTTGCCTTGGTTTATAGTCTAAAAATAAAGAGCAAGTGTTTGTATCGTGGCTATGCCTGTGGTGTGCATTTACAGTCATTATGATTAGGAAATGCTTAAAAATTCTTATTGGTGTCTGGGAACAGTTTTAGCCCAGTTAGACGACACACGCCATCATAAAGGCTCCAGAGACTTTCATCGTCAAATCCAGCTCAAAACGAGGCTAAACCAAACTAAGTTAACTCTTTCTTGGCTAATGCACTAATTGAATCATTGCATTCTTTATATCATCCTTATTTAAATGATTGTTATTGCTTGACTATTATGATGCTATGTTCAGAATGCATCTGGCAGAGTAGTTCTCCAGAACCTGTTGCTCCTAATTGTTGAGACAGTTTTCATTCACAGACCTGTGTCACTATCCCCACTCACTGCACATTGCAGGTGAAATGAACCTGCTCTGGTCAGGGATCTATTGGAGTACTGGAGAGAGACACAAAATGCTGGAGTAACTCAGCGGGACAGGCAGCACCTCCAGTGATGATGATTCTGGTCGAGACCCTTCTTCAGACTGGAGTACTTTGTGCTGCTGAAATTAAGAATTTTATTGTTCTGTTTTGGTAGATGTGACATTTAAACACTCTTGACCTGCATCTGGTGCAGCTTCAGTCATTATTTGGAGATTAGTAGCCACAAGTCATTGCCTTGAATGTACAGACACAGGATGAATGAAGCATTTTTGCGCAGGTTTTGATTTGTACAGGCGTTTTTATTCTGAATAGTTTATTTTTGAATTTTAAAAAGTTCCAACATAGACTTTCTTGAGTCTTATAGAATAGAAACAGACTCTTCAGCCCATGGTATCCACCAGATATCTATCCATACTAATGCCATTCATTAGGGTTCGGCTTTTCACTGTACCTCAGAACACATGACGATAAACTAAAGGGAACCATTTACAAGCACTTGGACATGGCCATCTCTGCCGTAGCAATGCTAGTGCTGATTTATATACTTTGTTTCCCCTACTCCATCTGAGCACTTTGACCATTACCCCTTGTGTGTTTTACCCAGCTGGTTTATATTTTTGAGGCAAACTTGGCACAAGACACAACTTGGATCCTGATACAAACACAGCCTTCTTTGCACCAACACAGTTAATACCCTCACCCTGGTCCTTAGGACAGGTCCAACTGTCTGTCTGAGTCTCAACACCATCGGTGACACTTGGTCGGGCAGGTCACATCCATGGGAACATCCTGTGAATCTCTGCTTCATATCTCCGGAGCTCAACTGAGGTGGTGTGTCAGGGTCCACATTAAATGGTGTTTTTCTCGATGGTGCTGTGTGCTCCTTGAGATCGCCACAGCTTCACATTTTCTGTAGCCTCCACATTTTGTCTGAAGTTTATAAGCGGGTGACTGAAGATTAACAGAGATAGACACAAAAAGCTGCAGTAACTCAGCGGGACAAGCAGCATTTCTGGAGAGAAGGAATAGGTGATGTTTTGGGTTGAGGCCCTTCTTCAGACCAAAGATCCTATAGCAGATAGTTAGAGATAAGGGAAACGAGATATGATAAAGAACAATGAATGAAAGATATGCAAAAAAGTAACGATGATAAAGGAATCAGCAATTGTAAACTGTTTGTAGGGTGAAAATGAGAAGCTGGTGTGACTTGGGTGGAGGAGGGATGGAGAGAGAGAGGGAATGTTGGGGCTACCTGAAGAGAGAGAAATCACTATTCATACACTGGGCTGTAAACTGCCCAAGCGAAATATGAGATGCTGTTCCTCCAATTTGTGTTTAGCCTGACTCTGACAATGGAGGAGACCGAGGACAGAGAGGGTAGCGTGAGAATTAAAGTGTCCAGCAACCGGGAGATCAGGTTAGTTCAGACGGGCTAAGCAACAGTGTTCCACAAAACGACCGCCCAGTCTGGGTCTGGCCTCACTGATGTACAAGAGTCCACATCCTGAACAACAGATACAGTCGATGATGGATGTTGGAGGAGGTGCAAGTGACCTCTGCCTAACTTGAAAGGCCTGTCAGCATCCCTGGGCAGAGTCGAGGTATAGTGATAGGTATTGCAACTTCTGCGGTTGCAGGGGAATGTATAGGGGGAGGGGGTGGTTTGTGTGGGAAGGGATGAGTTAACCAGGAAGTTGCGGAAGGAACGATCTCTGCGGAGGGTGTAAAGGGGAGGAGAATGTAAAATGTGTCTGGGTGGTGGGATCCCATTGGTGGCAGAAATTTGGGAGAATTACAGTGCATTCAGTAAGTATTCAGACCCCTTCACTTTCTCCACATTTTGTTACGTTGCAGCCTTTATTCTGAAATGGATTAAAATGATTTTTTTTAACATCAATCCACACACAATATCCCATAATAAAAAAGCAAACACATCCTCAATTGTTCCAAGGAGAACACCTCCAGTTTCTACAGTCTCTCCACAGAACTGAAGTCCCTCAAACCTGGAAGAGCTATAGCTACACTGGACACCCACCAGTCACATTCTTGGAGTTCCAAGGCTCTTTCACATTAAAAGCAAAATAAAGAGCTTCAAGGGGAATGAAACCCTGCTCCCAGTTATCTGGCTATGAAACAGTTCAATGCCAAAGGAAATCAAGACTGTTGGATTGGCTGTGATGGAAACATTCTGTTCATATCTCAAGAAATGTTAAATAATTAATGAGCTGAATTATTCAAGCCACCTGTGCAGGTTTACTTTGTGTTGTACTTTCACTCAGTGTATTTGTACTGGTGAATGGTGACTCACTTAAGCAAGCGTTTGCATGGGAATGCGGTAAATTATAGATCAGTACAATCTGCATTGGATTTTACTTCTTGCATTCATGGGTAAGGCAGGGGTAAAAACAGGACGGTTCCACAATATGGGGAGAAGACTGCAAAGGTAGTAATTTGTGGCTAGTATTATGTCCTGTCATCATCCTCGTAGCCTTTAATACTGAATAGAAATTACCTTGTTGCCGCACCTGTGTGAAGCCAATAGCACCTTGAGACCTTTCTTATACGATATGCTATACAAAGCTTGCTAGCCTTTCAATCACTAGAGAGGTGATGTGCTTCAGACGCTGTCTACCTTGTAACTGGGCAATGTGTGAGCTGGCTGTCACATACCTGAGTGCTGCAGTCTCCTCCAACAGCCTCTCACTGTGGCTCAGTTATGAAAGCAAGGACTGATCTTCTGCAGACTGCTGCATTGTTGTGGTCGCAGTGTGTGTTACTCCTTCAGATGCAATTCAAATGCCCTTTAATTTTGAATATGATCAAGAAAGCTTTGCTTTTTTTGTTACAAAATAAATTACATTTCACGTCCATTTGGGAATAGGTGAGAAATGATTGAAACATCAGGGGATTGTTTTTTTTGCAATATTATTGTTAGTTTTTTAAGTGTACAGATCTGTATGTGTGTGTGTATGTGATTATATATACGTATACACATATGTGTGTGTGTGTGTGTGTGTGTGTGTGTGTGTGTGTGTGTGTGATTATAGTATACACATATGTGTGTGTGTGTGTAGACTATTATATTGTTTACAGTGGACTATGTTTACACCTTCTGTTGGTTGTGCTGCTGCAACTAAGAATGTCCTTGTTCTATCTGAGACATTTGACAAATTGAGGGTGTGTGGAGCTGACGGAGAAGAGGTGAAGCCTGGGGTAGATCAGCCATAGAATCATAAGGTCACAGCATTATGCAGGCATGCTTGTTTTCCAGCACCGACCGGGCTGTCACCTTCAGTACCTGGGGATTCAAGCTCATCCAGATATTAACCATATAACCATATATATTGTCAGTGAATCTACTTCCACCTCTCTCTCCAGTGGTGTATTCCACATCTTAGCTCTCCCCCTAAAATCCCCAGTAAACCACATACCCCTCACCCTGATTCTTTGACTCCCAGTTAGAAACATAAAAACATAGAAAATAGGTGCAGGAGGAGGCCATTCGGCCCTTCGAGCCAGCACCGCCATTCATTGTGATCATGGCTGATCGTCTCCAATCAATAACTCGTGCCTGCCTTCTCCCCATATCCCTTTATTCCACTAGCCCCTAGAGCTCTATCTAACTCTCTCTTAAATCCATCCAGTGACTTGGCCTCCACTGCCCTCTGTGGCAGGGAATTCCACAAATTCACCACTCTCTGGGTGAAAAAGTTTTTTCTCACCTCAGTCGTAAATGGCTTCCCCTTTATTCTAAGACTGTGGTCCCTGGTTCTGGACTCGCCCAACATTAGGAAAATTTTTCCTGCATCTAGCTTGTCCAGTCCTTTTATAATTGTATATGTTTCTATAAGATATTCCCTCATCCTTCTAAACTCCAGTGAATACAAGCCTAGTCTTTTCAATCTTTCCTCATATGACAGTCCCGCCATCCCAGGGATCAATCTCGTGAACCTACGCTGCACTGCTTCAATCACAAGGAGGTCCTTCCTCAAATTCGGAGACCAAAACTGGACACAATATTCCAAATGTGGTCTCACCAGAGCCCTATACAACTGCAGAAGAACCTCTCCTATACTGAAATCCTCTTGTTATGAAGGCCAACATTCCATTAGCTTTCTTCACTGCCTGCTGTACCTGCATGGCAACTTTCAGTGACTAGTGTACAAGGACGCCCAGGTCTCGCTGCACCTCCCCCTTACCTAACCTAACTCCATTGAGATAATAATCTGCCCCCTTGTTTTTGCCGCCAAAGTGTAATCTTCCTCTGAGTTCTCTACGGTGTAGACTATTTATACCGCTTATAATTTTAAAGACTTCAATCTTGTCGCCTCTTAACCTCCTCAGCTCCAAGGCGAACAGGCCCAGCCTCTCCTTGTGACTGAAAAGCTTTATTGTAGGAACAACATTGGGAATGTATTGAACGATGGGCCTGGCTTGATGGAGCGATGGTTCTTGCCTTGTGAAAGTTGGCAAATCTGAGTTCTATGTGCTACTTTATCTTTTTGTCTGTCAGCTTTATTCAGTTACTGGGAAGTGACAGAGCTAAAGGAAGCTGAGCCCCGTCCCATTATATCCAGTGTGGTACAGGAATGTCTAGAAATACACATTATAAGGAGCATTGTGTTTTTAGTTGGTTGGCAGCAACCTACAATAGCTGGTAAATTTGTTACTTAAATTGATTTATTGAGTTGTATGAACAAATATCGATATATACAGACTGCAACAATAAGTATAGGAAATACTCAACTGGTCAAGCAGCATTTGTGGAGAAAGGAACAGAGAGGTTAGAATTTAAAACAAGGCTATGGGAACCTTGTAGTCACGGTTCTGGAGTGAATGGTGTTTTGCACAACAGTAATCAAGAAAGAAGTCGTTGAACTCTTATGCCTTTCTGAAGGACAGAGACATTCCTTGAGTGACCACAAGCATCAGCTGTCTCCAGGCTTTCAAACAGGCTTCAGAGCACTGCCCACTGAACTACCTACCACCCACTGATCTGCAAGTATCGAACCCTGGTATTTTGAGCAGGAAGTGTAAACATGTAAAATATAAGTGTGTGCCTGGCTAAGTCACTGCTTTTAGAGTGCAAAGCCCAGCGGTATGTAACTGATCTGATCTCAGCATCTGAGCTGGAATAATCAATATGCAGCAGAGAATTATTCACACTGGAAACTGTAGCCGGGAATACAGTGTATCTGCTCTTTGTCAAAGATCACAGCGTGCAGTGCTGGTTTTTGATCATTTTGTACAAGATTCAATATTTCATTTCAGAAGATCAGTCTGGTTACATGATGACTTAAAAAAAAAAGGTGCTGCTCTAAATCAACATGTGACTGAAGATGTTTAAGAAGGAACTGCAGATGCTGGAAAATCGAAGGTACAGAAAAATGCTGGAGAAACTCAGCGGGTGCAGCAGCATCTATGGAGCAAAGGAAATAGGCAACGTTTTGGGCCGAAACACTTCTTCAGACTGATGGGGGGTTAATCAGTCTGAAGAAGGGTTTCGGCCCGAAACGTTGCCTATTTCCTTCGCTCCATAGATGCTGCTGCACCCGCTGAGTTTCTCCAGCACTTTTGTGTACCTGTGACTGAAGATACAGAGGCGTGCAGTGCAGAAACAGGCCCTTCTGCCCATAATGCCTGCGTCCACCATCATACCCATCCATGTTGGTAGCATTTACCATCATGTAATCCATAGCCTTCTGTGCATTGGTGATCTAAGTGAAGAGAGGTGAGAGGAAGGTGTCACAGAGTTAAAAGCCCTTACTAAATGGTGGGGCTGAATGGCCTGCAAGCATGATGCATCCTAATATGACCCTGGCCTTAGCAAGTGGCCGCGTTGGATAAGGTGAAGATGTCACTCCACTGCCGGAGTCAGACTGACAGTCACTCAAGTCACCTCTGCATTCAGTAAGAAGGTGCCTGACCCACTCTCGGAATCAGTTTTACTTTGCCTCATATTGACTTCCCCAGAGACACAGCCTTCAGATTTCTGTGATCCTTATTTCCAAAGATTCACAAACCACCAAGAAAAGAAATAGTTCTTCATCTCCATCCAAGTACTGACTTGTCCTGAGCCTTGCTTCTCAATTCCTCATTAGTGATGCATCATTTTGTACCTATCCTTGTGTTTCATTCACTTCTCACTTTCAGACAGAACCAGCAGCTTCTAATCAATTGTTCACATCAAGTCATCCTGGAGCAACCTTTAGTAGATTAATTCTGGACCTATCAGACCAGATTGAATCTACTGAATGTGTCTGCATCCCCTCCAAGGGAACTATGTCCAGGAGACGAGGACTGGGCACAGTACTCCAGATGTGGTCTCAGCAATGCCCATGGAGCAAGTCCTTCCTACTTTTGTACTCCTGCCCTGTGATAAAATGCACCATTTGCCTTCCAAATTATCTTCTGTATCTGTATGTTAATAGAACATTGAACTTTGGTCCACAATGGCTACATAAACTAATCTCGTCAGCCTGCATGTGATTCATGTCCATCCATAGCCATGTGCCTATCTACAAGCTTTCTAATTGCTACATCGGATCGACTTCCACCACCCTCTATAAAATAGCTTGCCACGCATGTCTTTAAACTTTGTCCATCTGACCTTATACCTAAGCCCTCTAGTATTTGACAATTACACTCTGTGATTAAGGTTCTGACTGTCCATCTTAGCAGTGCCTCTCATCATTTTATGTACTTTTAAGCCTCTATTAGATATCGCTTCTATTAGATACCAGCTATAGAGAAAACAATCCTAGTTGTGCAGGCAGATCAGCATTGATTTTGACATCTTGTTCGACACAGACATTGTGGACCAAAGGGGTTTTTTACCTGATGTACTGTTCCATGGTCTAGAAATTGGAACGTTATATTACGGTTCTACAAGACATTGTTGTGCCACACTTGGAGTACTTTGTTGACATATGGTCACTGATGACCTCCAGTCATTAAGCTGGAGGCTGAGGGGTGATCTTATAGAGCAGTAACATATGAGGGAAATTGATAATGTGAATACAAGAAGTCTTTTTCCCTGGGCAGGGGAATCAAGAACTAGAGGGCATTGATTTAAGGTCAGAGGGGAAAGATTAATTAGGAATCTGAGGGGAATACATGGTGGATGGTGGGAATATGGAACGAGCTGTAGGAATTGGTTGTTGAGGCTGTTGCTTGAACAATATTTAAAACACATATGGTCGGGTTCATGGATAACAAAGGTTTAGACTGATGTCGCCCACATGTAGGTGTGACCACAGCTGGTCTTCCTTTCCATACGATTGCCAACAACACATATTCCTCGGTAACCATCAGAACAGGACTATGTGCTTGTCCCCTTGTTCTATATACCTCAGATCATATTATTCTAAAGACAACAAACCCAACAATCTCTCCACTTCACTATAATTCTCCTGATAAATCGTTCAAGATTCATCAACACTGACATAAATGCAGTTGGACATAAAAAGCTTAATGCTATTTTGAGATTAGGAAGGTCACGATTAAACCTAGGACTTTGCTGACTCTGTTTGGCTGCATTACTCTGTCCAAGTACAGGAATATGAGGACTATTTAGAGGCAGATTTTGATAAATGCACAATGACACAGTGCAGAATGAATCTCATAAAGCTCACTGTGCATTAGGATTCTTGAAGGTTCAGTTATAAATTTAGCATTTGGCACATGGACAGTTTTATTTTAACGTGTGAAAAATGAAGCAAAACTTTTGATGTATCTCACACCTCTGGGGTGAATTTGCCTTTAGCTAAAAGTATTTTTTTTAAGTTATGGGAGCTTGTTACGTTGTTAACAACCGCAGAATCTTACTTGGACTGAGGCAGCAACAAGAGGAGAGGGTCGACAGGATACAGATTTAGGTCAAGCTGTAATACGCCGCAAATATCCAACACCTGATTATGTGGGCATTGATTGGGCTGCTCTGTTACAGTTGCACATGGAGTACCGTGTTCGCTTACAGTCGCCCTGATGTAGGAAAGGTGTCATTAAGTTGGAAAGAGTTTAGAGAAGTTTACGGGAATGTTGCCTGGACTCAGTTGCCTGAGCTATAGGGAAAAATGTAGCAGGCTAGGACTTATTCTTTTGAAAGAAGGGGGTTGAGGGGTGACATTATGGAACTGTAAAATATCACAAGGGAAATAGATAAGATGAATGCACAATATTTGTCCCAGGCAGTGAAATCCAGAAACAGGTGACACAGGTTTAAGGTGAGAGGGGAAAGATTTATCAGGAATCTGAGGGGTGATGAGTATATGGAACAAGCTGACAGAGGAGGTAGTTGACACAGGTACAAACGCAACATATAAAAGGCATTTGGAGATGTATATAGATGATAAGGTATGGCTGGTTATTGGCCTAATGTAGGATAATGGGACCTGCTTTGATGGGGCATCTTGGTTGGCATGGACACACTGGGTTAAAGGACCTATTTTCATGCTGTATAACTCTATGCTTCTATCTCCTTCACAATCAGCAAAGCTGCCCACATGTTATAATTCTGCAAACACTCAATAGGTCAGGCAGCATCTGTGGAAAGAGAATCAGATGCAACATTTAGCTGTGAAAGTTCATCAGGTTGAAACGTTAACTCTGTTCCACTCTCCATTATCACCTTTGTAATATGTTCAAATACATCAGGCCTCCCGCATTAGTCGGGTCCCCAAAAGCCCTCGGATTGTGGTTCCCTTTTTGTCTTTTGGGGAATCAAAACCACACTCTTGCTGCTGAAGCTTTTCCATTAGTTTCAAATTTCGATTATAATTAGAGATGTTGCAAAACATTAAAAATAATAAAACAATTAGAAAGCACTATAAAAAATAACAACAAACACCAAACTATTGTTAGTTAATAAACCAAATCTATAGAATGAAATAATGGTTTAAAAAATCACCAATCAATCTTTTTAATGAAAGGGGCATGCCAGATGTGCCAGATGTGCCAGATGTGGGTCAGGACATTGAGGAGCGCCCAGGCTTAGTGGTGAATCCAGATGTGAGGTGAATTAAGTGAGCTGACGACCTCCTGGGACCAGGAGCTCCAGACAGGCAATAGGTTAAAGTGCTCCTCACTCATTCACTCACTCACTCACTCACTCACTCACTCACTCACTCACTCACTCACTCACTCACTCACTCACTCACTCACTCCACAGTTTCCCTGGAGACATTGCCTCTGCCTGAAGAGCACAAATACCTCAGGGTCACATCAGGTCATCCCCACACTGTACTCCAAAGTACAGTTCCGTTGTTCCACCCACGGTGATGTGAATTGACAAAAATAATTCATTAACTAACGTTCTGTGGCAAGCAAGCACGATATTTAAATTGATCGTACTGATTCCAGCAGTAATCCAATGTCCCATTTTCCTTTGCTTTGACCGTTCTCCCATGTAATCTCTGCTCGTTATACAATTTAGAGATTAATAGCTGTTTTGCATGCAAATCCACCATCCCCCTCAGCTGATTTAGTTTAACAATTATGATTAATATCATTACTGTTATTAATATTAAGATCTTTATATTGGGTAAATCCAAGAGCCATGGGCCCATGATGATGAACCACACAATGATATATGTAAAGGTAATATAATAAATAGCATCATCAAGCAAACACGTCAAAAATAACAGCAGGAAATTTGCTGGACAATGACGAAGTAGGAGAAGATAATTCTACAATGCCACTCGCAAGTAGAGAGACATGGAAATGCCACTCGCAAGTAGAGAGACATGGAAATGCCACTCGCAAGTAGAGAGACATGGAAATGCCACTCGCAAGTAGAGAGACATGGAAATGCCACTCGCAAATAGAGAGACATGGAAATGCCACTCGCAAGTAGAGAGACATGGGGAAGAATTTGCAAAATTGAGGAAAAGCTGATTTGTTGCTGATAAAGGATAAGTTTTATAATGTTGGAGACGTCTGTTGAGTGAGCCAGCGATGGGTATCGCAATATGCTGGTTAGACTTCACTCAGAACATTAGCAACTGCTTGGAACTTTGTACTGGACAGGAGAATGCTGCTGAATAGGCAAGTGCATAGTTCATTGAAAGTGGCATCACAGATAAATAGGATGGTCAAAAAGGCCTTTGGCACATTGGCCTTCATCAGTCAGAGTATTGAGGATTGAAGCTGGGAGGTCATGTTGCAGTTGTTGGTGAGGCTGCATTTAGAGTATTGTGTTCAGTTCTGGGCACCATGTTATAGGAAAAATCGATACCAACACCACGTCAAGTTTGCAGATGACACAACGGTGTTCGGGCTGATCACCAACGGTGATGAAACAAACTACAGAGTGGAGGTGCACAACCTGGCGGACTGGTGCTCACGTAACAACTTGTCACTAAACACCTCCAAGACTAAGGAGCTGATTATTGACTTCAGGAGGTCCCACAATGGAGAATACGCCCCAATCTCCATCTACGGGGACAGTGTAGAGAGAGTGTCCAGCTTTAAGTTTCTGGTCACTCACATCTCAGAGGACCTCACATGGTCCACCAACACCGCTGCGCTGGTCAAAAAGGCACAGCAACGACTGTTCTTTCTGAGAACATTGAAAAGGACTGGTCTGCCCCAACAGCTGCTGACAACCTTCTACCGCTGCACGACAGAGAGCATATTAACGTATGGCATCTCTGTGTGGTATCTCAGTTGCACGGAGGCGGAGAGGAGAGCTCTTCAGCGCGTCGTCCACAGAGCGCAGAAGATCATTGGGACACAGCTACCAGCCTTGGAGGGCATCTACCACACACGGTGCCTCAGGAAGGCCGTCAGCATCCATAAAGACTCCTCACACCCTTGTAACGGACTGTTCGAACTACTTCCCTCCGGCAGACGTTACAAGGCCTTCTACGCCCGAACCTCCAGACTCAGGAACAGCTTCATTCCCAGAGCTATAGCGGCTCTGAACCGGCCCTGCTGAGTGACCCCCCCCCCCGGACTGTCTCCCTCGGATGGTCACGTCGAACAGACACATCTGCACTTTAGTCTGTTTTGACTATTTTACTGTTGTAATGTTCTTTGTACAAACCATGTTCTCAGGGTATCTAAACCTAAATTTTAGTAGTTACTTAAGTTATGATGTCAGATGGAAGCTGCATACCCACTTATGTGCAATGACAATAAAATATATTATTATTATTGTCAAGTTCAAAATAGCGCAGAGAAGATTTACGAGGATGTTGCCAGCACCAATGGGCCTGACGTAGGGAGAGGTTGAGCAGGCTAGAACTTTATTCCTTGGAGTTCAGGAGGATTAGGGGTGATCTTACAGAGGTGTACAAATCCATGGAATAGAGACCCAGCCAGTCCAGCTCACACCCTCTAGTCCTGGCAACATCCTCGTGACCTCCCTTGATCAATATACTCAAATGCTTGAAGGACAGAGATAAAACTCAGCACGGGGCCATTTGATTATTTGGGTAAAAGATTCATGAAATTAGGAGTTTCGTTTATCAATACGCATGGAATGTGTCAACGTGTTTGGCCCTTGGGAGATGCACCTCGTATCACTGGTGAAGATATGCCATTATGCTTTTGGGAAGGGGTCCAGGATTTAGCCTCAGCTCTAATGAAGGACCATATTTCCAAGTCAGGAAGAACAGAGACCTAGCTGGAAGTATAAAAATGGTTATGTTTATTTTGTATTTATCTATTTTGGTGGCAGTGATTGGCCATACATATTGAGCCAAGCATCATGAAACAGCCATATCTTGCTAAACCTTTCCTTTCCGTGTTCCTGTTCAAGTGTCTTTTAAATGTTGTTCTAGTATCTGTTTCAAATATCGTCTCTCACAGCTCTTTCCGTATACCCATATACCTTGAGTAAAAAAGTTCCCCCTCAAGTTCGTATTACATCTTGCCCCTCTCAACTTAAACCTCTGATTTCTGGTTCTTGATTTACCTACCATAGAAACATAGAAACATGGAAAATAGGTGCAGGAGTAGGCCATTCGGCCCTTCAAGCCTGCACCGCCATTCAATATGATCATGGCTGATCATCCAACTCAGTATCCTGTACCTGCCTTCTCTCCATACCCCTTGATCCCCTTAGCCACAGGGCCACATCTAACTCCCTCTTAAATATAGCCAATTAACTGGCCTCAACTACCTTATGTGGCAGAGAATTCCAGAGATTCACCACTCTGTGTGAAAAATGTTTTTCTCATCTCGGTCCTAAAATACTTCCCCCTTATCCTTAAACTGTGATCCCTTGTTCTGGACTTCCCCAACATCGGGAACAATCTTTCTGCACCTAACCTGTCCAACCCCTTAAGAATTTTGTAAGTTTATATAAGATCCCCCCTCAATCTTCTAAATTCTAGCGAGTACAAGCCGAGCCTATCCACTCTTTCTTCATATGAAATTCCTGACATCCCAGGATTCAGTCTGGTGAACCTTCTCTGTACTCCCTCTATGGCAAGAATGTCTTTCCTCAGATTAGGAGACCAAAACTGTACGCAATACTACAGGTGTGGTCTCACCAAGACCCTGTACAACTGCAGTAGAACCGCCCTGCTCCAATACTCAAATCCTTTTGCTATGAATGCTAACATACCATTCACTTTCTTCACTGCCTGTTGCACCTGCATGCCTACTTTCAATGACTGGTGTACCATGACACCCAGGTCTCGTTTCATCTCCCCTTTTCCTAATCGGCCACCATTCAGATAATAGTCTACTTTATCTGAATACTCTGGGCATTAATCCTGTCTATTCCCCCCATGATTTTATATACCTCCATAAGATTATCCCTCAGCCTCCTGTGCTCCAAAGAATAAAATCCTAGCTTGTCCAACCACTCCCTATAACTCAGCGCCTCAAGTCCTGACAACATCCACGTAAATCTTTTCTACACTCGTTCCAGCTTCATGACATTTGGAAATTTATGAATTGTGAATTTGGAAATGTTTGCTCTGTGGTGGCTGAGTCATTGAATATGTTTAAGGTTATAATGGACAGTTTGTGGACCAAAGAGGAAAGAGTTAGACTTTACTTTTAGACGTTAGAGATACAGCGTGGAAACAGGCCCTTCGGCACACCATGTCCGCACCGATCATTGATCACCCTGAGTTATAGAGAAGAGGCAGGAATGTGGAGTTTTAAGGTCAAGATGAGATCGGCTGTGATTTAAATGATTGATAATAATCTGAGGTGCTGTACCACCTACACTTGCTCCCTTTCCTTATCTCCTTACATCCAAAAGACTGTCTAAGATGTATTTTTGGACACAATGGTGGTAGAAATCAGAAGGTAAAAATTGCTGTAAGCTACTGGATGCTACATGCCAACTGGAGCTTAGAAAATAAAGAAATCAGCAGATTTGTGATAGATATGCATTGTCAATGTGGGGAAATTGGGATCAGTAATGATCAGATGGCTGAGTGATCTGATATTTTTAGATTCCAGTGATGGAATATAAAATAAATGAGTTCTTGGAAGAGGAAAGTCAAGGCTATTTATATGGCTGAGGTGCCAAACTATTGAGTATTGGTGCACGGGCTGAATTGATACTTTAAAGACTACAATAAGCAGAGAGTGTGGCTCATAATTGCCATTAGATTACAGGTTTGGTTGCTCTGTGAACAACGCATTCATATGAAAGAATTGAAAATTCTAGGATTTGAAGAACACATTAATTGCAGGTAGTGGAAGATTTCCATCTAAACCATTCATTGTCAGCTCCTGCAGACACCCATCATACAAACAATAGGATGTACCTGCCATGTACCTGTCTGGCTCCTGGCATTCACACTTCACAAACCTATCTGCACTCCAGAGCACCAACTCTGTAAAATGACAGCAAGCTGTTTCATGGAGGGCATAAGTTAGCCCACCTGAACGTAGGCCCTTCCAAAACTAAATCACCCTATGAAAGCATTTAACCTGTCATGCCATTGGAAATGTTGACATAACTGCAAACAAATTCAGAAGTTTAATACTTTTAAATGTACATGGTAACTGTTGGCACAAATAGCTGGAGTAACTCAGCAGGACAGGCAGCATCTCTGGAGAAAAGGAACGGGTGACGTTTCTGGTCGAGACCCTTCTTTAAAAAGGTCTCAACCTGAAACATCACCCATTCCTTCTCTCCAGAGATGCTGCCTGTCCCTGCTGAGATACTCCATATTTGTGTCTATCTTCGGTTTAAACCAGCATCTGCAGTTCCTTCCGACACCTGGTAAATATTGGCTGCAGATACAAAATTCTGGAGCTACTGGAAATCTAAAATAAAAACAGACTGCTGGAAACATTCAGCAGCTCGGGGGGCAGCCATGGAGAGAGAACTCTCAAAGTTATTGATAGGATTGTATTTAGTGACAATACTCTAACCAGCAAGATTGAATATCATTGGGTGTAAATGTTCAACTTTCACTTTATGCAAAAACATATGTATAAGCTATCCTTAACTGACTGCATCGGCAAAATTAGCCTGCTATTATTGGGAGAAGTTGTTATTGTTTCTGTTTCCTGAAGTATGCACATAGTGTCAATGTTTGACACAGGCAGGGAGAAGATTAATGGGAATTCAGTGGAACATGTTTAAAGTTGCAGAGAGGAGAGGCATGACAGACGGGAAAAGAGAACAAAAGGCCAAGGTTTGACAGCTTTGTAAGGCAGGAGAAATTAATGACATTGCAAAGTGAAAGAGGTTAGCAATGAGCATGCTAAGAAGCAAACGGTGGATCAGCAGAGCAATAAGGGAAGAAACAACCATTACCAGAAATGGCATTTTAAAAAACAGTGGGTGCTAAAAATCTAAACTGATGCCAGGAAATGTTGGATTTATTTATCTGGAAGTGTCGAATCTGGGAGGCAGACGCTGAGGTGCGGTCCCTCAAGCTTAGATTGAACCTCATTGTGTGCAAGAGGTTAGTGGGGATTGGGTGTGTACATGCTTGTGTATTCAGTCGATCACTTTGGTCTTCCTTGTGTAGCCAAGGCCACCTTGATTACTGCAGTAAGTTATGCACAATTCCCAATTAAACCCTCAAGGCAAAAATTAAATCCAAGGAGAAGATGTTCCTTAGCAATGCTTCATTGGTCCTGTGAACTCAATGTAAAATCTGGGAAATAACTTAAGCAAGTTAGTAGAAGTTTGTGAAGAATATTTTTACCGCCTGGTTGTCTCTTATCAATCAAAAGTAGAGATATCTGTACCACCCACAGTTGATTAGATAGTCATTCTCACCTCCCCTCTCCCACCAAACAAAAGGCACAGAAGCTTGAAAGCATGTACTACTAGATTGAGGAGCAGCCTCTTCTCCAATGTTCTCAGACTATTCAATGGTCCTCTCATTTGCTGAGGATGAATTCCCAATCTTCAAATCTACTTAATGCTGACATTGCTTTTCTATTTCCCCACATTCTCTCCAGCTGTAACTTTATAATCTGCACTCTTCTCTTTTACGCTGCCTGATGTACGGTATCATTTGCCTGGATATAAAACAAAATGTTTGACTATACCTTGGCGCATGTGACTTCTACGCAGCATAATGCGCAGTTTAATAATTTACAGGGTGGGATTAACAAGATTGCTGTATTAGATGCTGCCATATATTCAACAGGGTGAGCGCAGTGTACAGTGTGGCGCCACCCAGTGGTACATCCACTTGATTGGGTATAGTGGGTAGGAGGTTTAGGGGTGTGCCCTGGTATATATAACCCCGAGTTAACCTTCCCCCAATCGCGTGTGTGCTGATCTCTTTACTGTGTTAATAAAGATCTCTGTCTCACCACGCGTGGCTTGCTTATTCGCCCGCCATAACAGTATATTAACTTCAAATAAATCATTGTTTCACCTGGTTAGAGTGAAGCATTATTGCAGATAGCGAATATCCAGCAGTGCTTTGCATTTGTCCAATGTCACCAGCTCCTTGCATGCATGCATGCAACACCACCATATGTACATTTACAATGAAGTTATATCCTGCATCTCTCAATGTTATTCTCTCTAAGATAAAACTAATTTGCATTTGAATTAATCAAAGTGATACAAGTCTTGAGAAAGATCAGGCATAAAAAATATTTGCTTTGTTTCAGCTCAGGACATTGAGCTTTGTGCATTGATATCAGGGTTAGATTGCATTAGTGGAGAGGCAGATAACAACAGGCTATCTATCAGAGACACAATGAGAAGTGGTGCAGCACCTGCCTGCCTGGTAGATTTCCTGACATAGCCATTCTTACATTCTTACTTAATTCAATAATTCTGAGGAAAGACAAAATAACATTTCTGCCAAATGTAATTTGTTGCACTGTGTTTCCTGTTTGTGAGTTAAATGGTTTTCCCAGTAGGAAGCCTGGAACTAATTTAAAGATTTGGATTAAGGAGAGCAAGATCTCGCCTGCATTTGTCACAGAATTCAAGGTGGTCTAGACTGCTTCCTCACCAACCGTGGCTAGGTTTATTGCAGCAGCTACGCACAATGCCACTGACGAGGAGATCGGCACAAGGAAGCAGCCCAGAGGAACACAGAGAGATTTACAGGACAGAGCAGGTACTGTACAGAGTGGCTGTACAAAAGGTATACAACTGTACAGCATAGCCAGAAGGGGTTTAAATAGTGACTAGGAGGTGCCTTTATTGAGGGAGATTAAATGAGAGGTTGAAGTGGAGGAAGTAGGAAAGGGTTCATGTAGTATGTGTACAAGAAGCTCTGGGATATGGACTGATGGGTGGAAGCATGGTTGCCCCCCACCCATGGGTGCCCCTCCACCATGGGTGCCCCCTCCACTATGGGTACCCCCTCCACCATGGATACACCACCCATGGGTGCACCTTATACATAGGTGCACCCACCCCCAAGGGGGCATGTTGGCCTTCATAACAAGAGGAGTTGAGTAGAGGAGCAAAGAGGTCCTCCTGCAGTTGTACAGGGCCCTAGTGAGACCACACCTGGAGTATTGTGTGCAGTTTTGGTCTCCAAATTTGAGGAAGGACATTCTTGCTATTGAGGGAATGCAGCGTTGGTTCACCAGGTTAATTCCCGGGATGGCGGGACTGTCATATGTTGAAAGAATGGAGTGACTAGGCTTGTATACACTGGAATTTGGAAGGATGAGAGGGGATCTTGTTGAAGCATATGATTATTAAAGGATTGGACACGCTACAGGCAGGAAACATGTTCCCGATGTTGGGGGAGTCCAGAACCAGGGGCCACAGTTTAAGAATAAGGGGTAGGCCATTAGAACGGAGATGAGGGAAAACGTTTTCACCCAGAGAGCTGTGAATCTGTGGAAATCTCTGCTTCAGAATGCAATGGAGGCCAATTCACTGGATGCTTTCAAGAGAGAGTTAGATAGAGCTGTTAAAGATAGCGGAGTCAAGGGATATGGGGAGAAGGCAGGAACGGGGTACTGATTTTGGATGATCAGCCATGATCACATTGAATGGTGGTGCTGGCTCGAAGGGCTGAATGGCCTCTACTCCTGCACCTATTGTCTATTGTTTATTGACAAACACCATGAATACAAGCGTTGCACCTTTGGACAGATACATGGATAGGACATGGGCCAAACCCAGGCAACTGAGACTAGCTTAGATGAGGCATCTTGGTCAGCATGGACGAGTTGGGCTGAAGGGCCTGTTGGCTGCATGACTCTATGACTCCATTTTAAGAATGGATATGAAGCAAGCAAGTATGCTTGATTAAAAAGATGGCAATACGATGGCCATTACCCCGAGAGTGTTCCATGCATTAATCTCCAACTTGGATCTGAAGTCTTAATGCTTCCAAAGGGACAAGTGAGCTTTTTGTTGTTGCCGCTGCTGATGGGACTTCAGCTCCTGTAAATGCCTCAGCACTAGTGTTTAATTGTGATGCTCCTGAGCTGCTGTGAGACAGAGGTTCTTATCTAACAAGCTGCTGCCATTACTCCCAGGAGCAGTTGATTAACAGTTAATTAATTCACTAAAAATTGCAAGCAGTGCACCATGCCTACAGCTGTACTCTGCTGAAACAGCCCAATAATAAAAAAAGATAATTAAATATTTATTATTGACAATGACCTTGAAATTGATGCAGCTTCTGTGAGATAATTCACCACCTAATGGCTGTGTTAATAATGCATGATATTGGACCAGAAAGAGTTTGATTGTGCCTTTGCATCATTGTCACTGAGCTTTAACACAGGACTCCTCTGAGATGCATCTAATATTTTAGCACGCTAGAATTGAAATGCAAAGGCTTTTATTCTTGCCAGCTATTCCTAAGGTATTGGATTGATGGTGGCTGCTTAACGGCGCAAATATATTCAATTTCTCCCTTCCATCTGTATCTCTTTGCTCTGCCGAGCACTGTTACAAAATAATGCCCTTCATTCGTCCTGCATTCTCAACACAGCGCAGTGATATTTTTCCATCTTAATTGTGATTTATTTCATTCTCTCACCCCCACTACCTATATATTTGGAACCTTCTTTTAGATTTTTTCTTTCAGAAGTTAAATCAATTTGCTTTAATAACACCAGCAGCCATAGTTCAATGGGCTGTTACAGAGACTAAGAAAATGCTTACAGATTAAAGTTTAATGATGCAATGGCAATGCTGTGTAACTATAATGATTTGCATTTCGCGGATGCCAAGCCAACTGAGGGTGTTTGCATGAGTGGTATGTTCTAACCATGATATCCAAATTCATGATCACGCCAAATGTAACAGTAAAGAGAACATGAAACTTAGTCAATGGGTAAATACACCTACCTCAGGAGAGGTATTTAGATTGCACTTTTCACAAAATCACAACACAACCAGTAAGTACCTTCGGTTACACAAAAAAGCTGGAGAAACTCAGCGGGTGCAGCAGCATCTATGGAGCGAAGGAAATAGGCAACGTTTCGGGCCGAAACCCTTCCTCAGACTGATCGGGGGCGGGGGTGGGTGGGGACAAGAAAGGGAAAAGGAGGAGTAGCCAGAATACACTTCTTCCCACCCTGCTTCCTGTAAGGACTCCATCCCCTACTCCCAATTCCTCCGTCTACGCCGCATCTGCTCCACGGATGAGGCGTTCCACACCAGGACATCTGAAATGTCCTCACTATTCAGGGAACGGGGGTTCCCCTCCTCCACTATAAATGAGGCTCGCACCAGGGTCTCTTCCATACCCCGCAACACTGCTCTCTCTCCCCATCCCCGCACTCGCAACAAGGGCCGAGTCCCCCTAGTCCTCACCTTTCACCCCACCAGCCGTCACATACAAAAAGTAATCCTCCGTCAGTTTCGCCACCTCCAACGTGACCCCACTACTCGCCACATCTTCCCATCTCCCCCCATATCTGCCTTCCGCAAAGACCGCTCCCTCCATAACTCCCTTGTCAATTCTTCCCTTCCCTCTCGGTCCACCCCCTCCCCGGGCACTTTCCCTTGCAACCGCAAGAGATGCAACACTTGTCCCTTTACCTCCCCCCTCGACTCCGTTCAAGGACCCAAGCAATCGTTCCAGGTGCGACAGAGGTTTACCTGCATCTCTTCCAACCTCATCTATTGCGTCCGCTGCTCTAGATGTCAGCAGATCTATATCGGTGAGACCAAGCGGAGGTTGGGCGATCGTTTCGCCGAACACCTCCGCTCGGTCCGCAATAACCAAGCTGACCTCCCGGTGGCTCAGCACTTCAACTCCCCCTCCCACTCCGCCTCCGACCTCTCTGTCCTGGGTCTCCTCCATGGCCACAGCGAGCAGCACCGGAAATTGGAGGAACAGCACCTCATATTCCGTTTGTGGAGTCTGCACCCCGGGGGCATGAACATCGAATTCTCCCAATTTTGTTAGTCCTTGCTGTCTCCTCCCCTTCCTCAGCCCCCCTGCTGTCTCCTCCCATCCCCCAGCCTTCTGGCTACTCCTCCTTTTCCCTTTCTTGTCCCCACCCACCCCCGCCCCCGATCAGTCTGAAGAAGGGTTTCGGCCCGAAACGTTGCCTATTTCCTTCGCACCATAGATGCTGCTGCACCCGCTGAGTTTCTCCAGCTTTTTTGTGTAACCTTCGATTCTCCAGCATCTGCAGTTCCCTCTTAAAAACAGTAAGTACCTTCCACTGTTCCGCAGTTACAAGGATAACAGGCAACTTGTACTCAGCAAAATCCCACCACCAGCAGACCAGCCCTGTGCATGAGACATGGTCCTGCAGAGACACACAGACCCATGGCAGCAGAGTGAGGTAAAGGTGAAGGATAGAGAAATGCTCTGGTCTTTGGAAGAGTGTTGTGCTCCTGAGAGGGCAGGAAGGACATCAGTTTAATGTTCACCTGTTGAAACTGAAACTTAGAGACTCCAGCCCCACTCCAGAGGCTAGAACTGATAACTTAGGATGACCCTTCCTGTTATGTGCAGTCCCAATATTGAAGACAGACACAAAAAGCTGGAGTAACTCAGCAGGACAGGCAGCATCTCTAGAGAGAAGGAATGGGTGACGTTTCGGGTCGATATCCTAAAAGTGCTACGTTTTCAGGAAGAGCTGTCCTTCTGAAGAAATTTATGAACATGCAGGTACTCTGAAAATAAGCATTAAAAATCCTGAAGAGGCTCAGCAGATAATCAATAGCTCTGGAATTTCCGAAGAATTAGTAATTTGGTTGCTATCAGTTGGTTATATTGTATGGTTTGCAATTATATAAATAATACGTGCCAGAGGAAAACTGGAAAAGCACAAATTCCTAATTAACGGACAAGGCTCGTGTATAATGCTGAACCGATACATAATTCATTTTCTAATAGGTTCTATTACTAGATATGATAATTAAACAGAAAGTATATCTTTGGGCTTCTGCAGCAGGAGGCATTTTGCTGCTTGTATGTAGGCACAAAGTTGGTGAGTTCTTCCTGTAGATGTGTTAATTTGTTGGTTGCTGCAGTTTCTGAATCAAAGCCTGAGTTTACTTGTTCTGTTGTGTGTCTTTTAGACCTGCAGCTCAGTTGAGGCGAGCCAGGCCAACATGTCATCGTCCAGGTCAATCAGAGTCTGGGTTTAGATAATACTAGACTAAGTGGGATCTGTTAGGTCCCATGTTCACACAAGAGGGCTGGCCCCCCAATGCAATATTCCACCTCTCCACCAATTCCAAAATTGGTGGCCAGTAGTGGGAGTGGGGGGACTTTCTGGAGCACTAGTATGGGTGTTGTGGACCGAAGGGACTGGTTTCCAGAGGGCTAGTATGGACATTGTGGGCCGAATGAATTCTTGGGCTGGCAGCTTAGTCACTAAGGCCTGGTGGGGTGGCAGCTCAGTCACTCAGGCCTGGTGGGCTGGCAGCTCAGAAACTGCCAGACATTCTGGCGAAAAACAGGCGAGAGACTGTGAGGGAGAAGGGGAGAGGGTGGAGATTCAATTTTAGACATTTTTCATATTTTTCTGCAGATCACAGCAATGAAGGAGGATAGTCTATCCTGGCCAGGATCTCACAGGGAGCCAATAAAGGAAGGGAGAAAAATACTGGGGTGAGGTTAAATACTTTCAGGGGGAATACTTACTGATGGGCTGAAGGGGCTCCTCCTGGGTTAGTACAGGCCTGATGGGCCGAAGGGGCTCTTAAAAAAAACTGAGTACAATCTCAGTGAAATGCACTTTTGGGCCAAAATGCTCCTCCTGGGCATTTTGGTCAAAAGGGACAGGTTTCACGGCCAATAGGGGCCTTGTGGGCCGAAATTAGTGGTTTCAGGCAGGCCAAACAACTCAGGCCATTGTGTCATCTACAAATTTGCTAATGTTACTTTGAATCCCTTCATCCAAATCATTGATGTATATTGTAAATAGCTGCAGTCCCAGCACCGAGCCTTGCAGTACCCCACTAGTCACTGCCTGCCATTCTGAAAGGGACCCGTTAATCCATACTCTGTTTCCTGTCTGCCAACCAATTTACTATCCATGTCAGCACTCTACCCCCAATACCATGTGCCCTAATTTTGCCCACTAATCTCCTATGTGGGACCTTATCAAATGTTTTCTGAAAGTCCAGGTACACTACATCCACTGGCTCTCCCTTGTCCCTTTTCCTAGTTACATCCTCAACAAATTCCAGAAGATTAGTCAGGCATGATTTCCCCTTTGTAAATCCATGCTGACTCGGACCGATCCTGTTACTGCTATCCAAATGTGCGGCTATTTCATCTTTTATAATTGACTCCAGCATCTTCCCCACCACCGATGTCAGGCTAACTGGTCTATAATTCCCAGTTTTCTCTCTCCCGCCTTAAAAAGTGGGATAACATTAGCTACCCTCCAAGCCACAGGAATTGATCCTGAATCTATAGAACATTGGAAAATTATCACCAATGCATCCATGATTTCTAGAGCCACTTCCTTAAGTACTCTGGAATGCAGACTATCAGGCTCTGGGGATTTATCAGCCTTTTTCATTTTCATTTCACATTCCATTGCCATTGCCGTTTCAAGCACAGGGCAGGCCGAACAGCTGCTTGTATTTTCATTTCACTTCCATTGCCATTGCAGTTTCAAGCACAGGGCAGGCCAAACAGCTGATTGCATTTTCATTTCACTTCCATTGCCATTGCCGTTTCAAGCACGGGAATGATGGGTCAAATGGCCTAATTCTGCTCCTATGACATAAACTTATGAACTTCTTCCAATTTGCGAAGTATCTTTACCTCATACTTTTCTGTTTTAATTCTCCAACCTTGTTCCCACTTAGAACCAGCGCAGTCTTTTGTTGAGATTAGCTATACAAACATAGAATGTTGGACATGAACATGGAACACAGAGTGGTATAGTTGAGGAACAGGCCCTTAGGCCCACAATGTCCAAGTTAAACTAAACTCCTCTCACTGCACGTCATTCATATCCCTCCATTCTCTGAATTCATCTTCCAAAGTCAACAATCAGTTCCTTAGTTTTGCTGATGTTGAGAGTAAGGTTGTTGTTCTGGCACCACTCGGTCAGTTGAATACACTCTGAGCCTATGAAGGGTCTGTTCAATAATGCTGTGTACTCTGACTTGTTGTCATCTGTAATTCAGACAACTGTAGCATCATCAGCGAATTTGAAGATGTAGTTTGAACTGTGTTCAGCTGCACAGTCATGAGTAGAGAGCAGGGGGCTGAGTACACAGCCTTGAGGTACTCCTGTGCTAATGTTATCAAGGAGGATTCGTACAGATTATGTTCTGTTAATGAGGAAGTTGAGGGCCAGTTGCAGAGGGATGCACAGAGATCCAGTTCCATGAGCTAGGGAAACATATGGAACGGTTGATGGAGTTAAGCGTTGAGCTGTAGTCGATGGACAACAGCCTGATGTAAGTGTTTTTATTGTCCAAGTGATCCAGTACAGAGTGGTGTACCAGCAAGATTGCATCCTTCCTTGACCTTTTGTGCTCATAAATACAATCAATGTTGTATAGTTAAAAGAAAACAAGAAAGTTGCAGAGCTGGTAAACTTTAAACTGCAGGATTGACAGATTAAAAATCAAACAATCTGCTTCACTAATTTCCTCAGAGAAGGAGATCTCAACTGGCCTGGACTATGTATGCCCACTGCCCAGTGTGGTTGATTCTGAAATGACCCACCACGATGGAACAAATTTGGCACTGGCCAATGCTGCACAAGGATATCCGCTTACATGTTTTTCCTCTACTTGCTAAATTTTTGTAAGGTGTCCTTGAGACTCTTGAAAGGTGCCCATAAATAAAATTTATTATTATTATTATTACTTAATGAATAAATTAATCTGTCAAGTTTATTCCAAAAATATTCACTGAAACACAGTGGTGGAAAGACTAGAGAGTGTAGCTTTAAGGTGAGAGGGCAAAAAAGTTAAATGAGGTGTGTGGAACAAGTGGTGGTGGGAGCCTGGAATGTGCTGCAGGGGTAGGTTGTGGAGGTAGATATGACAGTGGTGTTTAAGAGACTTTTAGACAGGCACATGGGTATGCAGGGAATGGAAGGATATGGATCACGTGCAGGCTGAGGGAGTTAGTTGATCGTGGCTTCATATTCGACATAGTGGGCCGAATGTGTACGAGGTTTTATGTGACACAGCAGTTGGTCCAGAGGGGTGAGCTTGACCTGGTTAGTTTGAGGTCAGGTTGATCATTCAACCTGTTGTTCCAGGATGGGATATACTTCATATCTGTTCCTGTGCTCCTTCAGATTATGCTGTGGCTCAGTCAATAGCTTATTGACTTGGAAAACTTGTGGCTTCAACTCCATTCCGGAGCCACTGGTGGAAATCTCGGTCATTGGCCAGAAAACTCCACTATTGAAAGCACTGTCTTTTGGATGATAGTGATTTGCTTTGGTTATTGTCTCGCATAGTTCCTTGTTATTGCCCTCTGATGTTGAAAGCTGTGTCATTGACCAGGAAGTCTATTCATGATGTCCACTGGATGATGGATGATATTAGTCACAGTGTTCCATATAACAGGGTGTGCTGTGCTTTGCTGTGCTAAGGCAACTCTGGAGGGTTGGAGCCAAGCCTGTGGCAGGATGACTGTTAGCCATAAACCTGCAGGCACCACCTCAGGGCAACATGGGAGTACTACAATCACCACTGCAGCAAACTTGGAGGTGATCGAATACAATACCAGGTAGAGGTTATAGAAACAGAACCTGAATGGTTAAAGAGATGAGAGGTAGGCATTACTTGATTATTCTGCCCAATCTCAATAGGAAGTCTTCTCACACTGCTGCTGCATATCTACAGCCAGGGTCTGGAGATAATCTGTTGCATCAGTGCATTTCACCATTGTATTAGCCGCCAGCCATTGATGTGGACAACCCTTCCATTACCAGGTAGAGGGTTAAATACACCAAGAGAGAGAGGGAAGAAAAATGTAAAATGACATCCTACTGCAGGAGGAGAGGTCATGGATTACTTTGTCATTTTGTGCAGAGTCACTGGTTGGTGGCTAACAGTCTTCCAGGAAGGTGACTGCTGGTTTGCAAACATAGGCACATTTTGCAATTTGCTGGATAAATTCCAAGCCTCAGAGATCCCTATAGACTCAGCAGCTACTGTATGTGTACAAAAGAAATGTCAGAGAGAGACTTGCATACAAATTTGCTATCAGGCAACAAGAAGACAACTGTGCATGGTAGCATATAAATCTGCTTATCTTGGGGACCAGCTTATCTACCAGAGTTCAAATGGTTTAACCCTTTTATAGTAGGATTGCATTGAGATGTATGAACATTGGTACATGAGAATGAGGAGAGGAACCAGCACATCACCCCTTGAGCCTGCTCCATCATTCAATTAGATCGTGGTCAGTCTGATCTCATTTCACTTTCCTGCCCGTTCCTTCTGACTTTTGACTCGCCCATTGAATGAAAATCATCGAACATTCACTATAATGTTCATAAAATAATTAAAAAAGAGGATGATGATCAAGGAAATGTAGAATGGTTCATTGTTAGCTGAGGGGAAGGTGACAACAAGGCATAAAACAGTAACATTTAACCAGGAGGACAGTGAAACTAGTTGGAGAACTAGGATGGAGGAGGGATGGATAGACAGGGAAAGCAAGGGTCAGTTGAAGTTAGTGAAGTCAATATTCATACCTCTATGACTCCTCTGGAGTGTGTCGATATTTGCATGGTATTCCTATGGAGTGTGTCAACGTTTTTAGAACTCTTCCTGAAGTGTATCTGTGTTTTTTACAAATTGTGTTATTTCAGATTAAGGAGTCCATTCCCATATACAGGTTATTAATGTATCAAGATTTACAAAGTAATCCCAGGAGTGTTTGACTATTTACTGGGCGTTCACTGGAGTGTGTCAGTGTTTTCAGGGTATTACCTAGACTATGTCTATATTTACAGAACTCTTAAGAGTGTGTCGATATTTCCAGAACTGTTCCTGGAGATTGTCTACTGGTTGACACTATTTACAGTGTGTGGGTATTTAGAGGGAGCTGCTTGCAGTGTGTTGGTATCTACACAGATCTCGCTGGAGTGTGTCGTTTCAGGTTGAGACCCTTCTTCAGACTCAACAATGAGTCAATGTGTCAACGTTGACTTGATTGGGCAAATGGCTCTCCCGTTGTGTCCCAAATAAATGTTTCCAGTATTTCCCTGCCGTGTGTTACATTCTACAGGGTAATCAATTGAATCTTACCATTTATGGAATATTCCCCAAATTGGTATTTTCAGTTGAGTATGTCATTACATATGAGGGTCATGTTCATATATGGACACATGCATAGCTGCTGCCCCCACCCCGCTCCCCCCAGAGTGAGTCAGCGTTTACAGAGTAATTCTGGATTGTTCTGATATCTACAGAGTATTCCCTGGTATTCCCTGTATTCATAGTGTAATGTCTGGAATGTCTCAATGCACAGAGGATATTATCTGGAATGTGACAGCATTTGCAGCGATACCTCTGTGTGTCAAAAACCACAACATTACCTGCATTAGGTCAGTATTTATGGCTTAATCCCTGGAATGTTACTGTGTAAGGGCTCTCCCTAGAGTGTATCGATATTTATAAGGCATTCCTTGGAATGGATAGTATTCGTTACTGTGTGTTTATGGAATTACACCTGAGATGTATCACTGGTAATGGTATTACCTGGAGTACATCAATTGTTACATGGATCTCCCTGGAGTGTGTACTTCCATACAGGGTTTATCTTAGATTGTTTAAGTTTTAATAAGGTAATTCCTGCAGTGTCTCATTATCACTAGGATGGAAGATATATTCAAGAGAGAGTTAGATATAGCTCTACGGGCTCACAGAATCAAGGGATATGGGGAGAAAGCAGGAACGTGGTACTGATTTTGGATGATCAGCCATGATCATATTGAATGGCCGTGCTGACACGAAGGGCTGAATGGCCTACTCTTGTACCTATTGTCTATGTTTCTATGAACTGCAGATGCTGGTTTAAATCGAACCTAGACAGAAAATGCTGAAGTAACAGGCAACATTTCTGGAGTGATGGAATGGATGAAGTTTCAGGTCAAGACCCTTCTTCAGACTAATGGTCAATACATCCCAAATGTAATTTCATGAATACAAACCCAATCTGAAGAAGGGTTCACCATCACCATGTACTCGGCATTCACCTCTTTAGCAGACACTGCGTGAAAATCAAATATGTTCCATAGTTAGTTTGCATGAGATGGTTGCCAGCCAATCAGAGAATGGTTAAAGAAAATCTTGGACCAGGAGTAATGAGTTGTACAGAATAAAGACCAAAGCATTTGTCCAGCAGAGCTCAGCAACTAGTGAAGGTGATGTGTAACATCCACACCACAGCCAGCTCAGTACAATATATCATCCCCTCCTCCCTCTGGACTGGAGGTTGATCTTGGCCAGATATAGAATCCACAGTGACACTTCCTGGCCTGGCCTGGCCTCTCGTTAATTAATTCCCACGCCTTCCCTTGCACAACCCACAGGAGTGATACTATTATACTAAACATCTTTGCAAGCTGAGGATGATTTCATTAATCTCGGCCCATTAGGATGCCCAGTGTCAGTGGGGTCAGCTATAGTGCTGCCTCTGGCCTTGAGGCACTGACCCTGCCCTTGTCCTGCCGTGCCAGGCCTGCCAAGGGTGAAGTAGGGAACTAACTTCTGTGGCAATTCCTCTCCCACACCAGCCCCCACCCCCCCCCCCCTCCCCCCCCCCCCCCCCCCCCCCCCCCCCCCCCCCCCCCCCCACCCCCCCCCCCCCCCCCCCCCACCCCCCCCCCCCCCACCCCCCCCCCCCCCCCCCCCCCCCCCCCCCCCCCCCCCCCCCCCCCCCCTCCCCCCCCCCCCCCCCCCCCCCCCCCCCCCCCCCTCCCCCCCCCCCCCCCCCCCCCCCCCCCCCCCTCCCCCCCCCCCCCCCACACCCCCCCCCCCCCCCCCCCCCCCCCCTCCCACCCCCCTCCCCCTCCCCCTCCCCCCCCCCCCCCCCCCCCCCCCCTCCCCCCCCACCCCCCCTCCCCCTTCCCCCCCCCCCCCCCTCCCACAACCTCACCTCTCTTCTCATTTAATTTTCAGATAATCTGCTTCTTTCTGTATTGCCAGCATAAGGGAACATATTCGAGCCAAGCCTCTCAGTTTGTGCTTAGGAAGGTAAGATGATGCTGTTGGTTAGAATAGCGTTCTTTCTACAAAGAAAATGGAGTGTTCCTTGTCAGAAAGGGTGACATCCAACTGATATGCAGAATATTAACATGTATAACAACACTATACCAGTTTTTCTTCGCTCGTGCTCTCCGACTGTGCTTTCATGTTTGACTGTATAAACAACAGAAATGCAGAGCTGGAATAATAGAGTCAGTTTATGACAGTTTAGTAAACAAGAAAATGCAATCTGTCATTGGGAGTGACTGTCGCTATCATGGGAAGCTGGGTTTGACGTCTATGATGGGAGAGACTGGCATTTATTACAAGTTTGATAAACAAATGGAGCCGCGCGTATCTTTAAAACTGATGTGGATTAAGATAGGCCCCGGATTCCTCAAATTGACTGACAGTCACTTCCTCGAGCAGCATGTGAGAGGTTTGTGTTAAGTGGGAGCTGTGGGTTTAGTGAAACCTTGCATTAGGTACCTTGTTTGTCACCTTCTGGCAATATTGTTCATAGACCTTGCTTTCGCATCACTAAGACATGCTCATGGCCTCCTGTCTCTAAAGGTTCCACAACATAAACTTGCTAGAATCACAGTCTGTCAATGAATTTGCCATCATCCTGATCATCAAGTAATGAAGATTCTGATTTCCTGAGTCCTTCCTTTCTACAGATTTCCGGCTTTTGAAATCAATGTTGGCTGGGCTTAACGATTCATGATTTATTGCACATCCCTTGATACTGTAGACCAATGTCCTTCCAAAGTGAATTATAGTTGCTATTTTAAAGTTGATGAATTTGTGTGACATTTGTGACTAACTCGCCTGATGGAAATAGGTTAACTTTGGGTTAATCCATGTTGGGTCTGCAGGATTGCTAGAAGATAAGGAGGTGCCAGAACAGAGAGAGAGCATTGTCATAGTAGATTAGCAGAGGCAGTGTTTTAGGATTGGACGTAAGACATCTTGTGGAGCAGAGGCAGGTTTGCCACAGGTCGACCAAGCCGCCAAAATGCCTACATCCCCTCCCTAGGAAGTGCAAGCAAGTTCCCAAGAAGGGAAAAGAGTTAATCATTTGACTTGTAAATCCCTAAACACAAAACAAGTTTCACTTTCCTGACACAACTGCCCTCCTGTAAAGCTTGCAAGGTCACAGTACCAGCCAATAAATTCAGAAATAGAAAAGAGCAATAACAATTAGAATATTTAGCAGCAGATGTTTGATCCTGGCAAGAAACACAGTCTATTTCAACTGACATTAATCATAGTCTATGACAGTTGTGAATCTGGCATTTTGCATTGGTGTTATCTGTCCTAATTAGTGCAGGAAGGGGACTGTTCTCATATTGGTCACCAGGAATGTTTAGCCTAATACGAATGACGTGTTTGCATATTTCTGTTATGTCACCTGTCAGGTTCACCCTGCACTGCAGCAGGTCCTTTAACCTCTGGGGACAACGCACAAGGGAAAAGGAATGCACACACAAGGTGACAAGGAAGCTTCCTCAACCGGAAACAAATTACTTTGAGCAGATAGAAAACTTACAGTGGAGAAAATGATAGTGTAGGCACAGGAGCAAGGTCCTGTTGGACAGCTGTGTAATGTTTGCACTGGAGGAGGGGTTATTATCCGTTAATGCTGTGCTGACATCAATGTAATAGCAAAGCAATTGACATGTAATTGCTTTGTTAGTCATGGAATTACAATATGATAGTTTGCAATAGCGATGGTCCTACAAGCTGCTCCAGACCACATCACAAAGCAGAATCTGTTAGCCCTCCCATTCCCTCCGGCATCACAGCCCATGACCCTTGTCCTTCAGGATCAAGTGGACACAGTAAGGCCTACCAGGTCAGTTCCCATAGAGACTGCTCCCTCGTTCATTCATCCCTTCCCTCCCAAACACTACCTTGTCACATACAATGTAACACCTGTAACTATACTTCTCCCTCATATCCATATCCAGAGATCCTAGCAGTTTACATGCACGTCCTCTAACCTAAGATAGACACAAAAAGCTGGACCCCATCTATTCAGTGGTCCCATTGTTGCCTCCTTCACATTGGCGAGACTAAGCGTAGACTCAACGACCATTTAGCCGAACACTTGCGTTTGGACCGCCAAGGCCTACTGGATCTCCTGGTTGCTAAACATTTTAACTGTCCTTCCCATTCCAATACTGACCTTTCTGTCTGAGGTCTCCTTCATTGCCAGGGTGAGGCCACATGCAAACTGGAGGAAGAGCACCTCATATTCGGCTTAGGTAACTTACAACAGAAGAGCCTGAATATTGAATTCTCCAATTCTGGGTAACGCCAAACATTCCCACTCCCCCCCCCCCCCTCTCTCTTTCCTATGCTGGACCTGAATGCCCCACCATCCTGCGCTGTACCTCTTCCCCCACATCTCCTTCAACTTACATCCCTTCCTCTGGGTGTCCATTTCACTCTCCATCTCAACTCACAGCCTTTTGTCTTCAATTCATCTCTGACCTTTGTTCACCCATATCAACTTACTCCATTGCAGGTGATAGACTTCTGACCGACATCCACTATAAACGCACTGACTCCCATGGCTATCCAGACTACTCTTCCTCCCACCCTGTTTCCTGTAAGAACTCCAACCCCTACTCCCAATTCCTCGGTCTATGCCGCATCTGCTCCCAGGATGAGGTGTTCCACACCAGGGCATCGGAAATGTCCTCATTCTTCAGGGAACGGAGGTTCCCCTCCCCTACTATAGATGAGGCTCGTACCAGGGTCTCTTCTATACCCCGCAACACTGCTCTCTCTCCCCATCCCCCAATTCCTAACAAGTGCAGGGTCCCCTAGTCCTCACCTTTCACCCCACTAGCCGTCACATACAACAAATAGTCCTCCGTCAGTTTCGCCACCTCCAACGTGACCCCACCACTCGCCACATCTTCCCATCTCCCCCCCTCCCCCCCGTCTGCTTTCCCACTCCCTCCGTAACTCCCTGGTCAAAGACCGCTCCCTCTGTAACTCCCTGGTCAATTCTTCCCTTCACTCCCGCACCACCCCCTTCCCAGACACTTTCCCTTGCAACCGCAAGGACCCAAGCAGTCGTTCCAGGTGCGACAGCGGTTTACCTGCACCTCTTCCAACCTCATCTATTGCATCCGCTGCTGTAGATGTCAGCTGATCTACATCGGTGAGATCAAGCGTAGGCCTGGCGATCGTTTCGCCGAACGCCTCCACTCGGTCCGCATTAACCAACCTGATCTCCCGGTGGCTCAGCACTTCAACTCCCCCTCCCATTCCGTATCCGACCTCTCTGTCCTGGGCCTCCTCCATGGCCAGAGTGAGCAACACCGGAAATTGGAGGAGCAGCACCTCATATTCCGCTTGCGCAGTCTGCACCCTAGCAGCATAAACATTGAATTCTCCAATTTCCGAAAGCCCTTGCTGTCTCCTCACCTTCTCAGCTCTTCTTCAGCCCTCGGGCTCCACCTCTTCCTTTTTCCTTTCTTCTCCCCCTCCCCCACCCTACATCAGTCTGAAGAAGGGTTTCGGCCCGAAACGTTGCCTATTTCCTTCGCTCCATAGATGCTGCTGCACACGCTGAGTTTCTATGGCACTTTTGTCTACCTTCAACATTACTTGCCAGGCTTTGTCCCACTCCCACCTCTCCTCCAGCTTTCTCTCCCCCACCCTGTCTGAACAAGGGTCCCGACCTGAAACGTCACCTATCCATATCCTCCAGAGATGCTGCCTGACCTGTTAAGTTTCCACACCACTTTGTTTCTTTTTTTGTAAACCAGCATCTGCATTTCCTTGTATCCACTGTGTTCATCGCTTCTGGGTCTAACTGAGCACAGGAGAACCATTACCATTTGGTCTGTCTCTCCTTGAAAGGCTACCATCATTTTTTTAAAGGCAATTAGTTAATAGACAGGAAATGTAAATTACCTGCAAAGCTTCAGGACATCGGCCATGCAGCCAACTTAATCCTTTTGATATGTAGTCACTGTTATAATAGAAAATGCAGCAACCAATTTGTCATAGCCAGCTCCCTCAGACAGCAGTGATATCGACCACTGTTACTTGGCCTGTAGCCGAGCTGCCTGTGTCTGTTACAACACTGACACCTACCAAACTTTGTGGGAAATTGCCCAGTTTGGGCAAATTGTATCCAGCTAATGATCATCCATCCCATTAGTCTACTGCACTAGCAGCCGCATGAAGGACAATATCTTATTGCAGCCTTGGTCCAAACATAAACCACGAGCTGAATTGCATAGGTGAGATGGGAATAGTTGGCATAAACCAAGATAGAAACAAGAGATTGCAGATGCTGGGATCTTGAGTAAAACCACAAAATGCTGGAGGAACTCAGCAAGTCAGGCAGCATCTGTTGAGGAAATGGACAGACAACCTGTGAGAGTTAGCATGCTTCAATCCAATGTCAGCAGAAATCTGGCACTTTAGACAGAGCACCACCTCAGCATTGGACATGAGCATCAGTCTCAAATGTCATAGCAAGCAAGAAAACTGTTCAGCCCTTTGAGCAGGTACTGACTGCATGTAATTGCAATCCAGTAAATCCTATTCTCCCACCTTTAACATGAATTTTTTAATTATTTTATTTCAGATTTGCCCAGCTCCTTTTCAATCTGGATATTAGTATGGAATTTTATAAAGTCCCCCATGATAAGCCGATCCAGAAGATTAAGATGATTGCAATTAATAGTGACTTGGTTGTATGGATTCAGAACTGGCTTACTGATAGATGACACAAAGCATGGGCGGCAGTGTGAACTGAGAGGAGGATGCTATGAGAATGCAGGGTGACTTGGACAGGTTGGGGGAGTGGGCAGATGCATGGCAGATGAAGTTTAATGTGAGGTTATCCACTTTGGTAGCAAAAACAGGAAGGCAGATTACTATCTAAATGGCGTCAAGTTGGGAAAAGGAGAAGTACAATGGGATCTGGGGGCCCTTGTACATCAGTCTATGAAAGTAAGCATGCAGGTACAGCAGGCAGTGAAGAAAGCGAATGGCATGTTGGCCTTTATAACAAGAGGAATCGAATATAGGAGCAAAGAGGTCCTTCTGCAGTTGTACAGAGCCCTAGTGAGACCACACCTGGAGTATTGTGTGCAGTTTGGTCCCTTAATTTGAGGAAGAACATTCTTGCTATTGAGGGAGTGCAGCGTAGGTTCACCAGGTTAATTCCCGGGATGGCGGGACTGTCATATGCTGAGAGAATGGAGCAGCTGGGCTTGTACACTCTGGAATTTAGAAGGATGAGTATTGAAACATATAAGATTGTTAAGGGCTTGGACTCGCTAGAGGCAGGAAACATGTTCCCGATGTTGGGGGAGTCCAGAACCAGGGGTCACAGTTTAAGAATAAGGAGTAAGTCATTTAGAACGGTGACGAGGAAACACATTTCCTCACAGAGAGTGGTGAGTCTGTGGAATTCTCTGCCTCAGAGGGTGGTGGAGGCCGGTTCTCTGGAAGCTTTCAAGAGAGCGCTAGATAGGGCTCTTAAAAATAGTGGAGTCAGGGGATATGGGGAGAAGGCAGGAATGGGGTACTGATTGGGGATGGTCAGCCATGATCACATTGAATGGCAGTGCTGGCTCGAAGGGCCGAATGGCCTACTCCTGCACCTATTGTCTATTGTCAGAGGGTCATGGTGGAAACACAATAGTCAGGCTGGAGCTCTATGCTGTATGAGATTAAAATAATGACCTGGATGTAAATGTAGATGGGTTGGTTAGTAAGTTTACAGATGATACTAAGATTGCTGGGATCGCAGGCTATGATGAAGGCTGCCAAAGTACACAGATGGAGTGTTGTTTGAGCAAGTATGTGGTGTTGTTCTTTGGGAGGTCAAATGTAAGGGTAAAATGTACAACTAATGGCATGAACCTTTGCGGCATTTCCACACTGTATGACTCCATGACTCTATTAGGCTGCATTTGGAGTATTGCAGTCGCCCACATTACACGAGGAAGGTGGAGGCTTTGTAGAGGATGCAGAGGAGATTTACCATAATGCTTCCTGGTTGAGCTGCAGAGAAAGTTTGCACAGACTTGGATTGTTGTCTCTGGAACAACGGAGGTTACGCAGAGACCAGACAAAAGTATGTAAAATTATGAGAGGGTAGACAAACAGAATCTTTTTCCCAGGATGGAAAAATCAAATACTAGAGAGTATAGCTTTAGGGTGAGAGGATCAATGTTTACGAGATGTGTGGTGAAAGGGTGGTGAGTGTCTGGAATGCACCGTCAGGGGTTGTGATTTTTGGATAGGCATATGGGGATGCAGGCAGTGGGTCCATATTTACAGGTAGATGTGATGGTTATATCATCATGTTCTACACAGATATAGTGGACAGAAGGGCCTGTTCTTATGCTGTACTATTTGATGTTCCATGTTAATATTACTCTGTAGATTGACTCTACTCACCTGCCTCCTCACTACCTCCCCGGCTGTGTGTTCTAAACCACACACCGGATTAAAACGTTTTTCCAGGCATAGGTTCTGGTACCAATCATCTTTCTCTGTGACCCAAAGATTTGAGCTTTCTCCCATGGGAACTGTTGAACCAGTTTCTGATATGAGCAGATCAACTCTGTAATGAATGTACTGATGTTACTCAACTAGGGCCTGGGGTGGGAGATGGTTTCTAGATTACCTATGGCTGGTCTTTGGGAGTGGCTACATGTCCAGGAACACACTTAACCAAGGCGAAAGCGATCATTATTGTCAATATTGCATCCATCCTTCATTAACCTAACAGCATCAAAAATCAACTAAGATTGGGCTGAAGGGACATGTGGTAGCAAGGTGACCACAGCAGGTCATCTCACTAAAGGGAATTAGTGCATCAGGTCTATTTTTAAAAACAAAATAGCTTAAATTAATTCATTAATTTCCATTGTGATGTTTGACCTCACAACCTCTACTATATTTGTCCAACATGAGTTCATTTGTTTGTAGAATTGGTCATTCCTTAATTTTCTTTGTGTTGTTAGGGGTGAGCTGGCTTTGTGAGAAGGAAGTGGCTGATAGGTTATATAGGGATTGCCTTCATTGTCTATGGGGCTGGAGTTACCAGACTCAATAACATTGGATGCATAAATCAGTTGCCATTTGTACAATTCAATTATTACACGGACATTACTGACACAACATTTTGTGGCTTTATTTAATTAGCAGAATTTAAATTCCCCTATTACTGTGGCATGAATGTATCCCATATCGCCCATTAACATGGCCGCTATGATACTGTGCTCTGTCGGGTTTCATCAAGATTCTTTTTCTTCTAAATGTTTAGAGGAAATCGTGAGGAACTCGAATGATTGCACTGTTTCAGCATCCCAGGTTTGATCTCGACCTCCATTGCAGTCTATGTGGAGTTTGCACGTTTTTACCCTGTGACTGCATGGGTTTCTTCCCATATCCCAAAGATGTGCTGGTAGGTTTATTGTTGCTGGAAGGTGCCCCAAATATGCAAATGAGCAGTAGAATCTGGAAGAGAGTTGATGGGGATGTGGGGATAATAAAAAATGGATTTAGGTAGGTTAGTGTGGGTCCATATATGCCACTCAGGGTAGGTGGTTAGCACAGACTTGATGGGTTGAAGGGCCCCTTTCTATGTAGCGTCACTCCATGGCTGAATAAGCCACTCTGGGATCCATATTCTGCTGCAGGTGGAGCAGATGTTAATAGTGTTGTCGAGGGGGAAGTAGGAGAAGTGATTTAATGCTGTGCCTCTGTGTCGAGGGTCTTCATGCCATCCTGAATGCTGTATCTCAACTTGAAGCCACAGTGGGGCAGAGATTCAAGGATAGTGCAGTTTATCAAAGAGGCTTTGAACGTGTTAGTTGTTTTTGTGCGATATGGGGTTGGGCATGCAAGCAAGATGGCTTTCCCACCAGACCAGCCTGTCTAGAATTCAGCCCACAATTCTGGGGATGTTGGCCAGGGAGAGAGGGCAGATGATACCCCTCTCCACACAAGACAAACTGGGAGCTAAAATGTTAATGATTTTTAAAAATCCATGATGGGGGAGGAAAAGGATATTTATTTAGAAATGAGAGTAAACAGATTTAGGTCTTAAAGAATTTTAATTTTCTGAAAGCATTGTGGAAAAGACAGGCATTTTGTATTGATGCATAATTAATAGCACAAGAAAACAGAGTCCCATTACATTAGGGCATTGCACAGAAAAGCAATTTACAGATAGTATCACAGTGCTGACAGTTAATCCTGGCTTGCTCAGCCAACACTGGCCTGCAGAACAGGAGATAAGGAGCTGTGGCTGAGAAACAAACAGCTGGCTAATAGAAAACAGCTAAATTACAAGCCGCTCAAGTGAATTACTCCCGACCCCAGAGAAGACCTTGCAGTGGCAACGTTGGGTCAGACGTGGTCTTGGTCCAAGGTAGATACAAAATGCTGGAGTAACAGCGGGACATGGTCTTGCATGCATGACAAGACTGCGTGGTCTTGGTCCATGCAGAATGCAGGGATACTGAGCTTCTGGAATGACACTACCGGTTGGGAGGAAGTAGGCGCAATGCAAATGTTGTTGGAAACTGAAGCAACATCACCATGTATTTATTTTGCTCCTTCCCCAACCCTTCTTGGCAGGTCCCGTTCATGAAGCATCCTCTCAGCCGTGCCTCTCTCTATCCCCAGGCACCTTGTACCTTGGGTGGCTGCAGCCAATTTTGTCCAAGACTACATGGATTCTACTGCATTCTCCTTTATGCATTCTCCTGCTCTGTTGCTCATCACAGTAGATTTTACTTTGGAGTCACGCGAGTGACTACGTGAAGAACCCATCCAGCACACATGCACGACATGAGCGTTCACGCAGATGCAACAGCGACGAACGGGAGTACGGGCGCTCCCGCTACAAGCCTGAAAGAACGGACCGTTAGGTAAGTAGTTACCCACAGGTTCGAGTTTACAACTTTGCTCCTCTTTGTTGCTCCAGGGGAAATTGGAGAGAGCAAAGCAGAACAGAGGGAAGCGGCCCCCGTTCGACTCCAGGGAAGGAACGTTCCATCAGTGGAGGGGGGAGAGGTGGCACCTGGACCGCACACGCTGTGGTCCACAGTCAGGGTATTGAGCCAATGCCCAGTCCGCTAACAGCTGTCTGACCAACAGCAGCGGACTGGAGGGAAATTCAAAAACCGGCCGGCAGTCCCTGCAAACTCCCGACAAAGAGACTCGCCGCCCGAGAACCGCAGAAATGCTGCCTGAAAATGGCAGGCAGCCTCTTGAGCAAAGCCAGCAACCAAACCTCGGGCTGGAGACAGACACGGAAGATGGAACCGACACTTCAAACTACCACCCGAGTGTCTGTTCTCCAAGCCTAGAGTAAGGTCAGCTACAAGAAACCTCATGGTCGGGTGATGAGCCAAACTATCTCAAGTGGCTCAAGCAGGTACTGGGAGTTGCTGGAGTAAATATTAACGTGTATAAATCTTACTCCACCAGGGCAGCATCCACATCAGTGACTAAGAGGATGGACGTGCCTATGGATCACGTCCTGGCTACAGCGGGGTGGTCTAGGGAGTATATGTTCCAAACTTTTATAACAAGCCGCTGGCAGAACCTGTATCGTTTGCAGAAAAAGTATTAGAATCTGCAAAAATATATAATTTAAGTCCGGGGGAACATTTTGGTCTTGTTGTTGTTAATAACACCATTATTGTTTTACAAACAGATTCATGGTTGATTACGATAACATACTTCCTCCCTCTAATGACTTCGGCAGCGAGTGAAGTATGAACTGTTACACGGTTTGAAATCACAGAGCTTTAAAATCTTCACGTAGTCACTCAGGTGACTCCGAAGTAAAATAGTAAGATTAAACGAGAACTTACCAGTTTGAAGTTTGATCTGTATTTTATGAGTTACGATGAGGGATTACGTGCCCTCCGCTCCCACCCTCAATTATAGAGATCAACTGGTATCTTTAGTTCTCCTTTTCTTTACTATGTTTATTTCAATTATTGTGTTTCCTGTGATTCCACACCGCTGCTTTGAAGTATGCCGCGCATGCGTACTGAACGGGTTCTTCACATAATCCCTCATCGTAACTCCTCATAAAATACAGATCAAACTTCAAACTGGTAAGTTCTCGTTTAATCTTACTATTATATTTTATTGTGACCAATGAGAATAGTAAGATGAAACGAGTACTTACCAGTGCGAAGTTTGATCTGTATTTTATGAGGAGTTACGATGAGGGATTACGTGAAGAACCCACCCAGTGCGCAGGTGCGGCATACTTCAAAGCAGCGGTGTGGAATCACAGATAGACACAATATTTGAAGTGAAGATAGTAAAGATTAAGGAGACATCAGTTTACTAGTTTGATCCATATAATGAGGGTGGGAGCGGAGGGCATGTAATCCCTCATCGTAACTCCTCATAAAATACAGATCAAACTTCGTACTGGTAAGTACTCGTTTAATCTTACTATTTTACTTCGGAGTCACGTGAGTGACTACGTGAAGATTTCAAAGGTCTGTGATTTCAAACCGTGTAACAGCTGTATATCACTCGCTGCAGAAGTTCTTGAGGGAGGAAGTGGTATCTAATGACCAAAGAATCTGTTTGTTTTTTAAAACAAAAAGTGTTTATTAACAATAACAAATTCAAAAATGCTCCCCCGGGCTTAAATTAAAGATTTGCAGTTTGTAAAATGTTCTCTGCAAACAGGTCTGGTTTCATCAGCGGTTTATTATAAAATTTACGGAATGTCGACTCCCTCGACCATCCTGCCGTGTTTAGGATGTGGTCTATTGGGACGTCCATGCGTTCCGCCGCTGATGTTGATGCTGCCCTGGTGGAATGGGATTTAAAAACGTTAGTATCAATTCCCGCAGCTTTTAGCACCTGCTTTAGCCACCTTGAAATGGTTTGGCTAGTTACCCGTCCAAAAGGTTTTCTGTGGCTGACCCATAAGGCTTTTTCACTCCCTCTGAGTTTTTGGGTTGTGTCTACATAGTTCTGGAGATGGGTCACAACACATAGCCTTGGTTCTGGTGGGTAGGCCCGGAATATTATCGGTGAGTTGGGCATACTTGGCCTGCTTTGTTTTACCAGATCTGGAATAACAAACGTGATGCAGTCTGGGGTAGTTACCATGTTGTCCAGTCGTAGCATGTGTAATGACTGGACCCTTTGAGCAGATACGAGAGCCATGAGCATAAGTGTTTTTAGAGTAGATTCCTCTAGACTGAGGGATCCAGCTGGTGGCCATCCTCTGAGATGTGATAACACCACACTAATATCCCATACATGGGTATACCTGGGTGTTGGGGGTTTGTTGTTATAAATACCCTTTAGGAGTTTTATCACTAGCGGATGGGACCCTATGCTCCGGTGTCCTGCTGGTTTAAGATAAGCAGACAGGGCGCTTCGTGCTGCATTCACGGCACTGTAGCTCATCTTCTCATCATGGTGTAAGTGGGCCAGGAACTCCAACACGTCGGTGATTGTGGCTGTGTCATACGTTGTCCCTGCGTCCAAGCAGTATTTCTCCCATTTTTTGACGTACGTCAGGTACTGCTTCTTTGTGGAATTCCGCAGGGCTGCCGACATGGTGGTGATTGTTCTTTCTGATAGCCCCAGTCCCTGGTAAGGTCTGTTTAGAACCTACAAGCCAGGAGTTTAATATATTGATGGCATGGGTGACTCATGCCGGATACTGGGTGAGTCAGCAGTTGTGGGTTACTTTGGAAAACCATTGGTGACTCGACCACCATGTCGTGAAGGACTGGGAACCATGGTTGGGTAGGCCAGTCGGGTACGACCAAAATTCCAGAAGCAGAGTCAGTCTGAATTTTCCGGAGTACCCGACTGATGAGGCAGAAGGGAGGGAAAGCATAGAAGAAGAAATTTCCCCAATCCAGCGTGAAAGCATCTACCGCTGCTGCCTCTGGGTCTGGTTCCCAAGCCACATACATAGGTAACTGGTGATTTAATCTAGATGCAAACAAATCGATATCTGGCGTTCCATATTGCTTAATAATTTTCGCAAAGATTTTTGGATCTAACATCCATTCGATGTTATCATTGAATTTTCGTGACCTGGTGTCTGCCACTGTATTTAGCTTACCTGGTAGATAGGCAGCTGATAACCAAATATGTCTTTTGACACACCATAGCCAGATTGCATTGACCAATTTGTCGCATGATAATGATTTTATGCCACCCATGTGGTTAACGTAAGCCACCACCGTAGTATTATCGATCTGTAACCTAACATGCACGTGCTGCATTTTAGATGCATATGCTGTTAACCCATAGTAGGCAGCCAGCATTTCCAAATAGTTGATGCCCAGTGAGTGTAGTAACGATGACTCAGAATTAGTCCATCTGCCACCTGTGCTGGATATAGAGTTAGTTGCTCCCCAGCCTAAAGCACTGGCATCTGTTTTGATAACTAAGTTAGGATTAGTGATGATAATGGGACTGAAACTGTGCCAAACATTGTCTGCCCACCACTGTAGTTCTGATATAGCTTCAGTGGGTAAATACATATTTCGGTCATAATGACCCCAACATCGATGCAGTGCATGTACTTTTGCTCTTTGTAGATTTTGATAGTGCAAAGGTCCAAATTGTGTAGCTGGAATTGCTGCTACAATTATTCCAATTACTCTGGCAACTTGTCGGATTGTTGGTCGTTTATTGACTATTAAATTGTTGCATGATTGTGCTAATGCAACCATTTTATCCCTTGGCAGAGTAACAGTCATATGGATTGAATTAATAGTGAAGCCTAAATAATCCATGGTAGTTGATGGCTTCAATTTTGATTTATCTGGGTGTAGGCCGAACCCCAACGTTTCAAGGAGCTGTTTAGTAGCTGAAACTGCTGCCACAGCTAATTCCTTGGTTTTTCCCAATACGAGAATATCGTCCAGATATGCCATGACTATATGTTTTTGTTCTCTTAATATTTTCATGGCTACTTTTAGTATTTTGGTAAATAATCTGGGGGCTGAGTTTAGGCCATTGGGCAATGCTTTATACTGCCATAGTTGCCCCATCCAGATAAATTTTAGGTATCTATAATGATCCTTATGTATGGGTATTAGATAGTAAGCATCTTTGATATCAATGCTTGCCATGAAGTATCCTTTTGAGATCAGTTGTCTGGCAGTGACAAATGTCTCCATTTTAAAGTGTATATACTCAACAGATTTATTTAGTGATGTTAGATCAATGATGATGCGACATCCACCATCTTTTTTGGTTTTGGTAAATATGTTTGATACAAATTCCAATGGTTCATGTCTGGTCTTTTCAATGACTCCATTTGACATGAGCCTTTCTAGTTCAGCTTGTCCTTCCCGTTTCTCTTTCTCAGAGGGGAGAAATACCCTTTGGGGTATATGCTGAACCGGCGGTAATATGCCTGTTTTAAATTCAATTTTGTATCCACTAATAGTGTTGAGTATGTATTTGTTATTTGTGACAGTACCCCAAGCTTTTTTGAACAAGTGTAGTCGCCCACCTGTTAGTAGAGCACCCTTGTTCAGCGTATGTTGACAGGAACCAGACCCACCTACCTCCAAGTTCATTCTCATTTTTGGAGTTGTCTTCTCTTGTAGGCGCGGTTCTGTTGTCCTGTTATCGGTGCTGTCGTAGGGCGGCGCATCTTCCAACGGTTCCGCTCAGGGCCCCTGTCTAAAAAAGACCTTTCGGGGTAATGTGTAGCGGTCCCCGAGCTTTCACCAGTCCTTGTTCGTGGATATTTGCTGGTGGATGCCAAGGGGTGCTGCCAGCTGGGTGTTTGTGTCCTGCTCGATCCTAGGCCTGCCCTCATGAGGCCCACAGGTTTGGCTGCCTCTTCTAGTTCTTTTAGCCTTTTGGCTAGGTCGGCCCCAAACAGCAGTGCCTCGGTTTCTGCTGCAGGGGCTTTGCATAGCCCCGCATATTTGGGGTTCAGGGCAGGTCTGATGTTATCCCGCCTCAGGTTATTTATTTCGTACTGAGTGTTGCACATAAGTGCTAGTACGTCCTGTTGGCAGGTGGTCAGATCGGTGTTCTCTGTGGACCGAGCGAAGGCGGTGATAGCCGCTGTGTGGAGCTTTAAAATGCGCTGCATTTTTAGCTCTTGTCCACGGATATGTTGTCCCAGCTGGCTCCAGATTTGTCTGTTGACGGTTTTAACTCTCAGCGCCTCGCAGTTTTCAGGTGCTGTATACGTCTCTAGAGCCTCTAGGATAACCTTTTCCTGCAGGGCTTTATTTGAAAGTTTATTAATACTGGCTGCCATCCTGGGTTCCAGTATTCTCCCTGCTCGTGGAGGTGCCGCGTAGCGGCCGACAACACCCAGCAGCTCTTCGTGTTCCTGCTCCCCTGGCATGCTAGTGCAATCGTCCGCCTGCCCTTGGTGTGAGCCAGCCCAGCCCTGGCCTCCCTTGCTAACCTCGAATAAAGAGGGAGCAGAGGGGTGTGGTGACAGTTTAGAGGAGGCATAAGCCCGTCCTCCATAAGGATGCTTGTCTTGCATCTCTTGTTCGAGCATTTGCTCGAGGAGCTGTCTCATGCAGCTCAGGCGGCTGTCTCTCCGCTTTCTTGGGGGAGACTCGTCCTGTTCCTCCGATGAATCGGAGACCACCGGCCGGTCCGTTTTCCGAGTGGACTTCCTCCCTGTGCGCGGTGTTGAAATCGGCGGCACAGGGAGCGGCTCGGGTTCAGGTGTTGGGGAGCGCTCAAAAAGCTGTCCCGCCGCCAGTGGCTGCCGCCCAGATATCGAACCCTCCTCGGGGGGAGTCGGGCAGGCAGTTCTTTTAGCGAGTCGTTTCCTGGAAGCCATACTCGCAATTTTTCTCCTGTTCAACGAAAAAACACTTACCTGAAGGTCTTGTTTTATCCTGCAGCTGGAGAGCCTGACTCCAGCTGCCGCCGCTGTTGTGCTGCTGACGTAATGCCGTGCCTGCGCACTGGGTGGGTTCTTCACGTAGTCACTCACGTGACTCCGAAGTAAAATTAGGGTCGATTTCGGCATAATAATAACTTGGGTCAAAAATATGAACTTAGAAATAGGAGGAAAAAGTCTTGGATCTTGGATCAAGCTCCATCATTCAATATAATCATATAACCATATAACCATTACAGCACGGAAACAGGCCATCTCGGCCCTACAAGTCCGTGCCGAACAACTTTTTTCCCTTAGTCCCACCTGCCTGCACTCATACCATAACCCTCCATCATTCAATATAATCAAGGCTGATCTTTCAAATTCAATACCCTGTTGAATGTTGCAGCTGTATGTTACTGGTGAGACCACACTCGGAATACTGTGTGCAGTTCTGATCATTAAGATTCACCGGGGTATTAGCTGAGCTTGCGGCCTTATGTTATAGGGAGAGGTTGGATAGGTGGGACTTTTTTCTTTGGAGCCTAGGAGGCTGAGGGATGACCTTATTGAGGTGTACAAGATCAAGAGTTCACATGGATCAAGTGAATACTCACAGTTTTTTCCCCCCAGAGTAGAGGATAGCAGAACTAGAGGGCACACACTCTTTGATGAGAGGAGAGAGATTTAAGAGTGATTCAAGGGATATTTGTCCGTATCTGGAACAAGCAGCTATAGAATGGAAAAAATTACAACTTTTAGAAGGCAAAACACCTTATCCTTAGTGGGGTGCCACAATGTTGTGGATGTTAGAGTTTCTGCCCTTCATAGATCCAGAGACTAGGTTCAATCCTGATCTCAGGTGAAATCAGAAGCTTTCACTGCATGGGTTTTCTCCAGGTGCTCCAGTTTGCTCCCACACACCAAATACATACGTGGTGGTAGGTTAATTACATTATGACTGTGTGTGAAACTCATAAAGTGGAACTAAAAAGGCCCCGACTTGTCCCCTCAGTATCTATAGAATTTTCCAAGCCAATTGTACCAGATGGAGTAAAATATCCATATCAAAAAATTGCTGCTTTCCCTGAGCACTGAGGGAGTGCTCATTTTCCATGCTTGACTTACCCCTGCAAAGGTTGCACTACCTGTTTAATTCTGTAAGTATTTTCATGCTGGATCCAACGTGAAGTGCATAGCAAAGATTCAGAAGCTTAAATTACATTGCACCAAGGAATACCAAATGAGGAGCCAGCTGAGCTGTGTCTACAGGCAATGATTTCCAAGCGTTCCAGTCTCCTTGAATTACTGCAGTGCTGCTACAGTTTGTCGCAGTCCTTGTGGTCCCCGCAGAGTGTTCGCAAGCGTGTTTCAGGATTTTCACTCAGTGATATGAATGGAAGGGTGATATGAGGAAAATATTTTGGGCATTTATTATCCTCCCTAATTTTCCCTGTTCACAGGCAAATCATTTGATAATCATGAGCTGAGTTCTGGCGTAATCCAAGAGAACCAGACTGAGAGTGGGACCGCTCTGGCATCAAAGTGGTCAACTCTGTGTGAAGCCACAGTGGACAGGCACGGCCCTCAATAAGTATTTCTCCTCTGTTTAAATCATAGAGAACGACTAGAGGATTGAGGAACTTGCGACAGTTTCTGGATGTAGTGGCGGACTGGATCTAAAAATATTGGTTGCAAGGAGACAAAGGGGGGCCCACTTCATCAGGGGCCCACTTGCCATCGGGCAAGCTGACACCCTGGCCAGTCCGCCACTACCGAGAGCATTCAGTATTACGGTCAAGGAGGTACTGAAGGTCACAATGTGTATGAGGGTAGACAAATCTCCTGGCCTGATCAGATATATCCAAGGACACTATGGGAAGCTAGTAAGATAATTGCAGGAGCCCTGGTTGAGATTTGCTCCAAAGATGACTGCAGGTTTGTAGGTTAATTAGCTTTGTAAATTGTCCCTAATGTGTGGGATTGTGCGAGTATAAGCTGGTCGGCGCGGACTTGGTGGGCTTGTATCTCTTGTGCAAAAGAACCTTGAGTGGACATGAGCGGCAACATTTTCACACATTGGGGGGGTATGTATATGAAATGAGCTGCCAGAAGAAGTGGTACAGGCAGGTAAAATTATGACATCTAAAAGAGACTTGGACAGATTGAACAATAGGAAAGGTTTGGAGAGACAATCAGGCACAGCCAGGCACAGTCAAGGGAGACTAGCAGTTAGGCAACTTTATCGGCAGGAACAAGTTGGGCTGAAGGGACCTGTTTCAGTGCCGTTTAGCTTTATGAAACTATTGCAATCCTCTCATCCCAGGAATTTGCCTGATAAATGTTTTCTGAATAGCCTCCAATTCTCTATTGAGGAGCTCTGAAATCACTCAGGAGGAAAGGCACTGTCAGCTGATAATCCAGTTCAACCCAGAGAAGTAATTACATAATACAGAACTACTGACACCTCATGCACGCCTCAAATCGATAACCCAGTCATTGGTTTCACCACAGAAGTAGCCCATTTAGCAACCATCTGCTGTAAAACAAATGAACACATCTGATATGGGTGATGAAGATATGCACCTGATTGGCCATTGCGAACACTTCCTGAGCCCTCTCGTATATGATACAGATATTGTTATATTCCGGACGGCAGAATGAATAACAACTTGCACGCAAGTTGCCTGGATCACAAGAGAGTTTTATTACCCAACTTTCCCCACTTATATACAACACCAACTCATTAACATGTACATGAATATGCATGAATACATTACGGATACCGACCGGGCAAATGTGGGAGGTGCAAAAACTGGTGGCCAGAATCTCAGCAAACCAACTAATATTGTAGTTCAGAGTCTGAATAGGTCAGAGCACAACAATGTTGGATTAATGGAGAATGGGAATAACTCAGATTCTTCTGAGAAATAAAATATAAAGAAGTATGTTTTGGCTTGCTTTATATTTCACTTAGATATATAAATCAGAGCATTGAGTATAGAAGTTGGGATGTAATGTTAAAATTGTACAAGGCATTGGTGAGGCCAATTCTGGAGTATGGTGTACAATTTTGGTCGCCTAATTATAGGAAGGATGTCAACAAAATAGAGAGAGTACAGAGGAGATTTACTAGAATGTTGCCTGGGTTTCAGCAACTAAGTTACAGAGAAAGATTGAACAAGTTAGGGCTTTATTCTTTGGAACGCAGAAGGTTAAGGGGGGACTTGATAGAGGTCTTTAAAATGATGAGAGGGATAGACAGAGTTGACGTGGATAAGCTTTTCCCACTGAGAGTAGGGAAGATTCAAACAAGGGGACATGACTTGAGAATTAAGGGATAGAAGTTTAGGGGTAACATGAGGGGGGGAACTTCTTTACTCAGAGAGTGGTAGCTGTGTGGAATGAGCTTCCAGTGAAGGTGGTGGAGGCAGGTTCGTTTTTATCATTTAAAAATAAATTGGATAGTTATATGGACGGGAAAGGAATGGAGAGTTATGGTCTGAACGCAGGTATATGGGACTAGGGGAGAATACGTGTTCGGCACAGACTAGAAGGGTCGAGATGGCCTGTAATTGTTGTATGGTTATATGGTTATACAGAAGTGCTTACTTCAATTAATGTTGTCAGTAACCAAAGGATTACTCTTGTAATGTTACTTTTCATTAACCTCTCATTCTAGCTTCTTGCTGTTGCAGGCTTGTATGATGTTCTCCACAGAGCTGGCAAATTGGTTGTAATAGTTTGACTGTATCTGTACAAAACATTGTTTATCCATCTCAGCACAATGCCATTTTGACCCAGGTCAATACAATTAACTGGTCGTCTGTGTATTTTCTTTGGCTACAATAGGCTAATGGGGAAACAGCCTGTCACAGGCCCACGTCCTGCCTTTCAAAGATAGATTCTCGTTTATTCTTTCCAAATAGAGCCTTTTATTAATGGCATCCTGCAGGCTGAATCAAACCTTCATATTCACCAGTTTTCACATGCAGCTGTGCTTTTTTAAATCACTTTAATTGACATGGTAATTTTCCCACTTCAGTTCAAAATAAACTGCATCTTCCGGAGAATATTTGCATAATGTTTTGAAGTAGTCCTTATTTTGTTCAAATGAAAAGGAGTATGAAGGGGAGTGGGGAGGGCCATTATTGAACGACGAGTTAAATAGTTGTCATTTCCCACTTCTATTCGACAAGTTCCCATCTCTAGTTAATGATGAATAGTGACTGACAGAGCAGTAATAGTGAAGCTTTTTGTGTTAATGAGCAGAAAACAGATGGCAGGAAGAACTCAGCAAAAGCAGCACCTGTGGAGGGAATGGACAGATAATATTTAATGTCATGACCCTTCATCAGACTGTGTGTCCTTTATAGAAAGATTCTGAACCTTCAGTCCAGAGTGCCTGATCTAAACATTACACCTGACTAAGACAGGGGAAGGACTGGCATCTCAATGTTCCAGGGTACAAGTGTTTTTGGAGAGACAGAGATGAGGGTAAAAGAGGAGGTGTGTTATTGGTTAAGGAGGATCCACGGCAGTGGTCAGAGGGGACATTATGGACAGTTCGTGTAGTGAGGCAAAATGGGTGGAGCTGAGGAACAAGAAAGCAATAATCACCTTGTGGAAGATGTACTACAGCTGCAGGTCTAATAATGGGCCTGTTCCACAGGCGATCTTTAGGCCTCTGCCTGCGACTGTCATCTTGACTGGGAATATCACAGCGTGAAAGGTTTAGAAGGGGTGGAATTTTTCAAATGTGTTTAGGAAAAATGTCTCCAGCAAAATGTAGAGGGCCTGATACATGAGAGGGCAACACTTGATCAACGTGGTCAATGACCACTGTTCTATAAGGTTTAAGATAGTTATGGATGGGGACAGAGCAGGCCCACGAGTTAAAATACAAAATTGGGGCAAGGCCAACTTTGAGGGTCTGAGATAGGAACTCGCTCAAGTTGATTGGAGTAGGTCGTTTGTAGGGAAAAGAACATCAGGGAAGTGGAATATTTTTAAAGTGTGCAGACACGAGTTCAGGATTTGCACGTCCCTGTTAGAGTGAAGGGAAAGGCAGGCAAACGTAAGGAAGCTTGGATGACGAGGGAAATTGAGGCTTTGTTCAAGAGTAAGAAAGAGGCATGGGACAAGTGCAGGCAGCTGGGATCAAGTGTATCCCTGGAGGTGTTTCAGGAACTAAGGAGCATGCTAAAACTGGAAACATACGGTAACTATGGCAGATAGCATTACATATTACAGTTTTATTTCTCATATGTAGGTTAACACAGGGTCAACGGTACAATGAAATGTGTTTGATAAGGTAAAAAGACAATAATAAGATAATCAACACATGATGTGAAATTTGTTTATGAGTTCAGAAGCCTGATGGCCTGATGGCACGTGCAGCCCTGCTCCTGTATCGTCTAACAATGAGAACAGTCTGTGTGCTGGGTGGCTGTGGTCCTTGATGATGCTGTATGCCTTCCACAGGCATTGCCTGTGGAAAATGTCCTGAGTGGCCGGTGGACAGTTGCCAGTGATGTGTTGTACTGCCTTCACCACTCTCTGTAGTGATTTGTGGCTGTGGGGAGAACAATTCTATATTCTATATTCCCGTACTAGACTGTTGCAGTCCGTCAGCAGGCTCTCGATGGTGCATCTGTATATGTTTGTGAGGATGCTCATGGCATTCATGCCAAACTTCCTCAGTCGTCTCAGGAAAAAGAGCCGCTGGCGGGCTCTGTCCGTGTGGAGTGCCCAGGAGAGGTCCTCAGTGATGTGCACACCGAGGAACTTAAAGGTGCTGACCCTTTCAATCTCAGCATCACCGATGTGGATGGGGAGGTGTCCACTCCCCTGCTGTCTCTTGTAGTCCACGATCAACTCTTTAGTTTTGCTGACATTGAGAGAGAGGTTATCCCAAGGATAATCCAAGAGATTTCAAGTTCATGTTCATTTATTGTCTCATGCACCAATTGGTACAGTGAGATTTGAGTTGCCATACAAATAAAAAAGAACACAAAACACAATAGAGTTTCACTGCCAGGGAAGGCAATAAAAATCAGTCATCTCCTTCTTTGTTCACCTGATTTTATGTTCATAAGGGGAAAAATGTAACCAGAGAGAGAGTGGGGCCCCTCAGGAATAAAAGCAGTCAACTCTGCATCGAGCCATAGGGGATCTGCAATATCCTTCATTAGACTTTCTCCTCTGTTTTTACTGAGAAAGACAGGAGGACCGAGGAACTTGAGGCAGTCACTGGAAGTGTCTAGAAAGCAGACAGTATTACAGCCGAGGTACTGAAGGTCCTGATGTGTATAAAGGTAGACAAATCTCCCAGGGCTGATCAAGTATATCTGCATGGAAAAGTCAGTGAGCTTAACATCTGTGGTCAAAAGGTTACCAGATAGTATTCTGAGGGATAGGATATACATACATTTAGATGAACAGGGGCTGATTAGGGATGGTCAACATGGTTTTGTACACGAGGATCCAAGGAGAGATAGCTAAATGTATAGAAGATTGGTTGAATGGAAGGAAGCAGAGGGTGATGGTGGAAGGTTGTTTTTCGGACTGGAGGCCTGTGACAGGTGGTGTGCCTCAGGTGTGGGTGGTGGAGGTGTGGGTGGTGGAGGTGTGGGTGGTGAGACGTGTGGGTGGTGGAGGTGTGGGTGGTGGAGGTGTGGGTGATGGAGGTGTGGGTGATGGAGGTGTGGGTGGTGGAGGTGTGGGTGGTGGGGGTGGAGGTGGTGGTGGTGTGTGGGTGGTGGGGGTGGGGTGGTGGAGGTGTGGGTGGTGGAGGTGTGGGTGGTGGAGGTGTGGGTGATGGGGGTGTGGGGGTGGGGTGGGGGGTGTGGGTGTGGGTGGTGGGGGTGTGGTGGGGGTGGTGGGGGTGTGTGGTGGTGATGGAGGTGTGGGTGGTGGGGGTGTGGGTGGTGGAGGTGGAGGTGGGGTGGTGGGGGTGGTGGGGGTGGGGGTGGTGGAGGTGTGGGTGGTGGAGGTGTGGGTGGTGGAGGTGTGGGTGGTGGAGGTGTGGGTGGTGGAGGTGTGGGGGGTGGAGGTGTGGGTGGTGGGGTGTGGGTGGTGAGGTGTGGGTGGTGGAGGTGTGGGTGGTGGAGGTGTGGGTGGTGGGGGGTGTGGGGGGTGGAGGTGTGGGTGGTGGTGGTGGGTGTGGGTGGTGGAGGTGTGGGTGGTGGAGGTGTGGGGGGTGGAGGTGTGGGGGGTGGAGGTGTGGGTGGTGGGGGGTGGTGGGTGGTGGGGGGTGGTGGGTGGTGGAGGTGTGGGTGGTGGGGGGGGGGGTGGGGGAGGTGTGAGTGTGGGTGGTGGAGGTGTGGGTGATGGAGGTGTGGGTGATGGGGGTGGAGGTGTGGGTGGTGGAGGGGTGGGGGTGGTGGGTGGTGTGGAGGTGTGGGGGTGTGGGGGGTGGGGGGTGGAGGGTGGGTGGGGGGGGTGTGGGTGTGGGGGTGGAGGTGTGGGTGGTGGGGGTGTGGGTGGTGGGGGGGGGGGGTGGGGGTGGTGGGGGTGGGAGGGGTGGGGTGGAGGTGGTGGGGGGTGGGGGGTGTGGGTGGTGGAGGTGTGGGTGGTGGGGGGTGGGGGTGTGGGTGGTGGAGGTGTGGGTGGTGGGGTGGTGGGGGTGTGGGTGGTGGGGGTGTGGGGGGTGGGGGTGGGGTGTGGGGGGTGGTGGGGGTGTGGATGTGGGTGGTGGGGGGGGGGTGGGGGTGGGGGGTGGAGGTGTGGGGGTGGTGGAGGGTGGGTGTGGGGGGGGGTGTGGGTGGTGTGGGGGGGTGGGGGGTGGTGGTGGGGGTGTGGGTGGTGGAGGTGTGGGTGGTGGGGGTGTGGGTGTGGGGGGTGGAGGTGTGGGTGGGGGTGGGGGGGTGGAGGTGGGGTGGTGGAGGGGTGGGGTGGGTGTGGGGTGGTGGGGGGGTGTGGGTGGTGGGGGGTGGGTGGTGTGGGGGGTGTGGGTGGTGGGGTGGGTGTGGGGTGGTGGAGGTGTGGGTGGTGGAGGTGTGGGTGGTGGGGGTGTGGGTGGTGGGGGTGTGGTGTGGTGGGGGTGTGGGTGGTGGGGGTGTGGGGGTGGTGGGGGTGGGAGGTGTGGGTGGTGGGGGTGTGGGTGGTGGGGGGGGGTGGGGGTGGTGGGGTGGTGTGGGGGGTGTGGGGGTGGAGGTGTGGGGTGGTGGGGGTGGTGGGTGGTGGTGGGTGGGGGGTGGGGGTGTGGGTGGTGGAGGTGGAGGTGGTGGGTGGTGGAGATGTGGGTGGTGTGGGTGTGGGTGGTGGAGGTGTGGGTGGTGGAGGTGTGGGTGGTGGAGGTGGAGGTGTGGGTGGTGTGGGGGGGGGTGGTGTGGGTGGTGGGGGTGGAGGTGTGTGTGGTGTGTGGTGTGGTGTGTGGTGGTGGAGGTGTGGGTGGTGGTGGTGTGGGTGGGTGGGTGGTGTGGGGGTGGTGGGTGTGGGTGGTGTGGGTGTGGGTGGTGGGGGTGTGGGGGTGGAGGTGTGGGTGGTGGAGGTGTGGGTGGTGGAGGTGTGGGTGGTGGAGGGTGGTGGGTGGAGGTGGAGGTGTGGGTGGTGGGACGTGTGGGTGGTGGGGGTGTGGGTGGTGGAGGTGTGGGTGGTGGGGGTGTGGGGGGTGGGGGTGTGGGTGGTGGGGGGTGGGGGGTGGAGGTGGTTCCCCGCACAACACCGCCCCTGGTGGTGAGAGGTGGTGTGGGCCCACAACACCACCCCTGGATCGGCCCGTGTCTGGCAGCCATGGCAACAACGGACAGACACTCCTGCACCAAGTAGATTGTTGCAGACAGTTTATTCTGATGAAGGGCCTTAGAGCTGGAACATTGAGTAGAGAAGTTGGGAGGCGATGTTCCAGCTGCACAAGATGTTGGTGAGGTCACATTTGGAGAATTGCGTGCAGTTCTGGTCACTCTATTGTAGGAATGATGTTGTTCAGCTGCAAATGACGCAGAGAAGGTTTAAGGTATAAGGGGAAAGGTTTAATAGTAATGTAAGGGGTGACTTGATTACACAGAGAGTGGTGGGTGTATGGAACGAGCTGCTGGAGGAGGTAGTTGAGGCAGGTGCTATAACAACGTTTACGAAATAATTAGACAGACAGGTACATGGATAGGAAAAATTTAGAGGGATATGGGCCAAATGCAGGCATATGGGACTAGTGTAGATAGGACATGGTGGTCGGTGTGGGCAAGTTGGGCAGAAGGGCCTGTTTCCGTGCTGTATCACTCTGTGACTCTTAAGATTTAGGAGGATTTCCCTGCATCTGTTCATATGAAAATGAATGCAGTACAGCCATGAATGAATAGACTCGATACAATTAGGGCAGCACAGTGGCGCAGCATTGAGGTTATCAAGTGGGCATCTCGGCCCACGACACCCCGGGAAGGCTCAACAGTTAGTTGTGGCATCCCAGAATCACCCTCCTCGACACATTAGGGCAGCACAGTGGCGCAGCAGTAGAGTTGCTGCCTGACATTACCAGACACCCGGGTTCAATCCTAACTACGGGTGCTGTCTGTAAGGAGTTTGTACGTTCTCCTCGTGACGGTGTGGGTTTTCTCTGAATGCTCTGGTTTCTTCCCCCACACTCCAAAGATATGCAGGTTTGTAAGTCAATCGGCTTTGGTATAATTGTAAATTGTCCCAAGTTTGTAGAATAATGCCAGTGGGACAAAGGGCTTGTTTTCATACAATATTCCCCTCTCATCATAAGCATGTGTGAGTTCCTATTGTATGGTAATTCAAATCTCACTGTATCAATTGGTGCATGATGTGGCGGCACCCGATAGCAACCCAAAGTCACGACGAACCATCGGTTCTAGAGGGCGGCGTCTTGGTGGGGGAGGCGCGAGTCACGGGATCGGTATCCGAGTTGTTATTCAAGGCTGGGCAACTCCCGTGTCAGCTGAGGAGTAGGGAGTTCTATGTAGAAGAATAAACACGTCTAGAGCACACAACTTGTGTCCGACTAGTTTTTGGCTAGTTCCCACCACAATGTGCTAATAAATGTCTATTGAACTCTTGAACGTGAACTATTGGGGGAGATGGAGATGCACCGACACACGAGACGAGTGGGACCAGGGAATTGCGAGGAGTGGCGACCACTGCCTGCTACTTAGGGCGCATACCACTAGGTGGGAGTATCGGCCACAAATTACAACGGCCTGTAGTTAGAGCTGTATACCACTGGGTGGGAGTGTCGGCAACAAATTCTGATGGCCTGTAATTACAACAGTGACCACTGGGTGGGAGTGTCGGCAACAAATTCTGATGGCCTGTAATTACAACAGTGACCGCTGGGTGGGAGTGTTGGCCACAAATTGCGACGGCCTGCAATTACAGCAGTGACCAGTGGGTGGGAGTGTTGACCACAAATTGCCACGGTCTGTATTTACAGCAGTAACTGCAACTTTAGCCCATCGAGTCTATTCATTCATGGCTGATCTATCTTTCCATATCATCCTCCTGCCTTCTCCCCTTAACTATTAATGATTTTACTAATCAAGACCCCGTCAATTTTCCCTTAAAAATACCTAATGACTTGGCCTCCACCACCGTGTGTGGCGATGAATTCTACAAATTCACGAACTCCTAACTAAATAAATTTGTGGCCTTACTAGTGGTATCCCCCAGGGTTCAGTGCTGGGCCCATTGCCGTTTGTCATCTATATAAATGATTTGGATGAGAATGTAAAAGGCATAATTAGTAAATTTGCAGCTGACACTAATGTGGATCGGGTGGGCAGGTGGGCTGAAGAATGGTTAATCAATTTAAATACAGATAAGTGCAAAGTGTTACATTTTTGAAAGTCAAACCAGTTCGGGACCTTCACAGTGAATGGTACGACTCTGGGGATTGCAGAGGGAGTGAGTAGTGCAGGGAGATAGTTCCCTAAAAGTGGAGTCACAGGTAGACAGGGCGGTCAAGAAAGTTTTCTGCTCATTGCTCTTCATCAGTCAGGACATTGAGTATAGAAGTCGGGATAATATGATACAGTTGTACATGACATTAGTGAGGCCGCATTTAGAGGATTATTTTCAGTTTTGGTCACCCTGTTAAAGGAAGGATGTTGTTAAGCTGGAAAGGGCGCAGAAAAGATTTTCAAGGATTTTGCCCGGACTTGAGGGCCTGAGCTACAGGGAGAGATTGGGCATGCTAGGACTTTATTCCTTAGAGTTCAGGTGGATGAAGGGTGATCTTATAGAGCTGCATAAAATCTTGTAGGCAATAAATGAGGTGAATGCACAGTCTTTTACCCCCATGGTAGGGGAATTAAGAACAAATCGACATAGGTTTAAAGTGAGAGGGAAAGATTTAATAGGAACCCGAGGGGTAACTTTTTCACACAGAGCATAACGGATACAAGGAACAACCTGCAGAGGAGGTAGTTGAGGCAGGTACTATAACAACAATTCAGTGACATATGGAAGATACATGGGTAGGACAGGTTTGGAGGGAGATGGGCCAAACGCAGGCAGGTGGTAAATGGTGTTGATGGGGCATGTTAGTCGGTGCAGGCAAGTTGGGCCAAAGGGCCTGTTTCCACGCTGTAGACTGGCTATTTCTTACTAGCCAAGTGTTTGTTAGTAGTGACTCAGCCTATTATGTGCTTCATAGAATCAAGAGCCTGCTTACACTAGTTAGAATGAGTAGCAGCTTGGAGATGTGATGACTGCAGATCCTTGCTGATGTAGATTTAATAAACATGTGTTGTATCTTGATGTGTGTTCGTGTCGACTCATTACATGGTGTCGGAAGTGGGACTGCCATTAAATGCCCGCATTAACCAATGGGAATGACAGAAGAAGTTGCTGCCCATATAGGCAAAGCAGCAGTATTCTCAGTTCTGGATGCCAAAAGCTCATTTTGGTGAATTCCACTGGACCCAGACTCGTCCAATCTCACTACGTTTGGCACCCCCTTTGGCCGATACAAAATTCTGAGAATGCACTTTGGCATCAACTCCGCCAGCGAAGGTTTCCAGCGTGCGATGGAACAATTGTTTGCAGAGTACCCAGCACGACTGCAGCGTATGATAATGCAACTGCAGCGATTTGATTTCAACATTCTCTACGAGAAAGGCAAAGACATGCATATAGCAGACATTCTATCCAGAGCCCCGCGTAAAACTAACAAACAACAACTCTCCGTACAGGATCAATTCTCAGTAATGAAGGTTTTGTTTGTGCCAACTGACTGTTTGAGCAGCCTAGTAGAACAAACAGAGATAAGAGAACTCGAGGTAAAATAACCGCTTGGAGGTAGTGATCATAATATGATAAGTTTTAATCTGCAATTTGAGAAGGAGAAGGTTAAATCGGAAATGTCAGTGATACAGTTGAACAAAGGGGACTATGAAGGCATGAGAGAGGAGCTGGCCAAGGTAGACTAGAAAGGGATCCTAGCAGGAATGACGGTGGAACAGCAATGGCAGGAATTTCTGGACATAATCTGGAAGGCGCAAGATCATTTCATTCCAATAAAGAAGAAAGATACTAAGGGTAGTAGGAGGCAACCGTGGCAGACAAGAGAAGTTAGGGATAGAATAAAACTAAAAGAAAAAGATGTATAACACAGCAAAGAGTAGCCGGAAGCCAGAGGATTGGGAAACTTTCATAGGACAACAGAAGGAAACACAACGGGCAATATGGGCTGAAAGATGAAGTACGAGGGGAAGCTGGCCAGGAATTTAAAGAAGGACAGTAAAAGCTTAGAAACATAGAAAATAGGTGCAGGAGTAGGCCATTCGAGCCTGCACCGCCATTCAATATGATCATGGCTGATCATCCAACTCAGTATCCCGTACCTGCCTTCTCTCCATACCCCCTGATCCCTTTAGCCACAAGGGCCACATCTAACTCACTCTTAAATACAGCCAATGAACTGGCCTCAACTACATTCTGTGGCAGAGAATTCCAGAGATTCACCACTCTCTTTGTAAAAAATGTTTTCCTCATCTCAGTCCTAAAAGATTTCCCCCCCCTTTATCCTTAAACTGTGACCCCTTGTTCTGGACTTCCCCAACATCGGGAACAATCTTCCTGCATCTAGCCTGTCGAACCCCTTAAGAATGTTGTAAGTTTCTATAAGATCCCCCCTCAATCTTCTAAATTCTAGCGAGTACAAGCCGAGTCTATCCAGTCTTTCTTCATATGAAAGTCCTGACATCCCAGGAATCAGTCTGGTGAACCTTCTCTGTACTCCCTCTATGGCAAGAATGTCCTTCCTCAGATTAGGAGACCAAAACTGTACGCAATACTCCATGTGTGGTCTCACCAAGACCCTGTACAACTGCAGTAGAACCTCCCTGCTCCTAGACTCAAATCCTTTTGCTATGAATGCTAACATACCATTGGCTTTCTTCACTGCCTGCTGCACCTGCATGCCTACTTTCAATGACTGGTGTACCATGACACCCAGGTCTCGTTGCATCTCCCCTTTTCCTAATCGGCCACCATTCAGATAATAGTCTACTTTCCTGTTTTTGCCACCAAAGTGGATAACCTCACATTTATCCACATTAAACTGCATCTGCCATGCATTTGCCCACTCACCCAGCCTATCCAAGTCACCTTGCAGCCTCCTAGCATCCTCCTCACAGCTAACACTGCCCCCCAGCTTCGTGTCATCCGCAAACTTGGAGATGTTGCATTTAATTCCCTCATCCAAATAATTAATATATATTGTAAATAGCTGGGGTCCCAGTACTGAGCCTTGCGGTCACTAGTCACTGCCTGCCATTCTGAAAAGGGCCCGTTTACTCCTACTCTTTGCTTCCTGTCTGCCAGCCAGTTCTCCATCCACATCAATACTGAACCCCCAATACCGTGTGCTTTAAGTTTGTATACTAATTTCTTATGTGGGACCTTGTCGAAAGCCTTCTGGAAGTCCAGATACAACACATTCACTGGTTCTCCCTTATCCACTCTACTAGTTACATCCTCGAACAATTCTATAAGATTCGTCAGACATGATTTACCTTTCATAAATCCATGCTGACTTTATCCAATGATTTCACCACTTTCCAAATGTGCTGCTATCCCATCTTTAATAACTGACTAGCAGTTTCCCCACTACCGATGTTAGACTAACTGTAATTCCCCGTTTTCTCTCTCTCTCCCTTTTTAAAAAAGTGGGGTTACATTACCTACCCTCCAATCCTCAGGAACTACTCCAGAATCTAAAGAGTGATTTTTTAAAATCACTAATGCATCCACTATTTCTGGGGCTACTTCCTTAAGTACTCTGGGATGCATCGGCCTTTAATCCATTCAATTTACCTAACACAACTTCCCGGCTAACCTGGATTTCACTCAGTTCCTCCATCTCATTTGACTCCTAGCCCTCTGCTATTTCCAGCAGATTATTTAAGTCTTCCTTAGCGAAGACAGAACCAAAGTAGTTATTCAATTGGTCTGCCATGTCCTTGTTCCCCATGATCAATTCACCTGTTTCTGACTGCAAGGGACCTAAATTTGTTTTAACTAATATTTTTCTCTTCACATATCTATAAAAACTTTTGCAGTCAGTTTTTATGTTCCCTGCCAGTTTTCTTTCATAATCTATTTCCCTTTCCTAATTAAGCCTTTCTTTAGATATGTTAAGGGAAAAAGAGTAGCAACGTCAAATGAGGGCCCACTGAAGGCAGACACGGGTGAAATTAATATGGGTAGCAAGGAAATGGCAGGAGAGTTGAACATGCATTTCGGATCTGTCTTCACTAAGGAAGACACAAACAATCTCCCTGATATACTGGAGGACAGGGGATCTAAGCGGGTAGATGAACTGAAAGAAATTTTCATTAGGCGAGAAATAGTATTGGATAGGCTAATGGTACTGAAGGATGATAAATCCCCTGGGCCTGATGGTCTGCATCCCAGGGTCCTCAGGGAGGTGGCTCTAGAAATAGCGGACTCCTTGGTGATCATTTTCCAATGTTCAATAGATTCCAGATCAGTTCCTGTGAATTGGAGGATAGCTAATGTTATCCCACTTTTCAAGAAAGGAGCAAGAGAGAAAACAGGGAATTACAGGCCAGTTAGCCTGACTTCAGTGGTGGGAAAGATGCTGGAGACAATTATTAAAGAGGTAATAATGGGTCATTTGGATAGAAGTAAAAAGATTAGTCCAAGTCAACATGGATTTATGAAAGGGAAATCATGCTTGTCCAATCTGGAATTTTTTTAGTGTGTGACAAGTAAAATGGATGAAGGGAACCTCTCCCCTGGTGCACGTTAGCCACCGACATCTTCGAGTGGCATGGGAAACATTATTTGGTTCTTGTAGACTCTTACTCTGGCTGGTTCAAAATCGTTTTACTTCAAACCACTACTTCTGAAGCGGTAATCGAAAAGTTGCAGCGCCACATCTCCGTGCACGGCTCCCCTGCATGTATCCAGTCCGACAACGCCAGACAGTTCACCAGCCAAGCTTTAAAAAACTTTGCAAAACAATGGGACACATCTAGGACACATCTACGGTCCTGCCAAAGAGCCGTGCTCTTATCTGGTCGAAGCGGCCGGAGTCATCTACAGACGCAGCCGTCAACATACCCTTCCGGTAAAGGAACAACGTCCTGCAACTCCGTATCATGATGTCTCGCGTTTCGTATACGTTGTTGTTGTAGTTCAGGTTCCTTGGTGAAGGCAGTGGCAAAAATGAATTTGTCTCCAGGATAGCTGTCCAATTGTGTTTTAATTGGGGCATTCACTTTACGAAGACTGGTTTTCAGTAATTGTTATGATTAAGAAGACAGCAAGGAACTTAAAGTGGATCTACATTGTACTTGGTTGAGGAAAGTTAATGTGAACCAGTTGTTAACCACTTGTGTGAAATGGTTAAAGTTAACTACCCTAATCAAAGCTTGTTTATTATCAATTCTTATGAAGGACTTTCAGGTGAAAGGAATCTGTATGGAGTGGTCATCCATTGACCTTTGGATGGGACAGACTTGCTCAAAAGACACAGAGTGCTGGAGTAACTCAGTGGGTCAAGGTCAGCATCTGTGGAGAACATGGAAAGGTGATATTTCACAGAGTGCTGCAGTAACTCAGTGGGAGTCGGGCAGCATCGCTGGAGAACATGGAAAGGTGATATTTCACAGAGTGCTGCAGTAACTCAGTGGGAGTCGGGCAGCATCTGTGGAGAACATGGATAGGTGACGTTTCACAGAGTGCTGCAGTAAATCAGTGGGAGTCGGGCAGCATTTGTTTCCTCAACATCGAGGAGCTCGCAGTCTTTGGTGGAGACCGATGTCAGGAAGCTGCAAACAACGCAAAATGTTCGACTAGACCCCGAGTGAGCTGGGATTGAACCCCCCGATGCAGGACCCCCGACACGGACGGCCCGACCGCCGGCTACGGGAGTCAAGATCGTCCCATCAACGGAAGGCTCGAGGCCCCAGACCACGGGAGACCAAAGAAGGGAAGAGTTTGAACTTTGTGTTCTGTTGCTTTTTATTGGTATGAGTGTCTGGTAAATGAAATTCCTCTTGTTGCAAACATACTTTTTTTTTTGCAACACGAGCCACCCCATGCTTGAATCGTGAGTACATAGTGCTGGAGGAACTTGGTGGGTTTGACAACCCCTGAAGGATTGGACAGATGACTAATTGGGTCAGGAGCTCTCAGTCTGAAATACGGGGGAGAGCTGGAAATGAGGTGGGGGTTGGGCACTGCCTGACAAGTGATGGGTGGATTACAGGTGAGTGGGTGATGGGCAAATGGATGGAGTAAGTGCCAAAGGCTGAAGGTGAAAGTGATCAAACATGTTGGATAAGGACAAGAACTGAAATGTAAAACTAGGGTGAGGTGGGGTTGGAAGGTAAAAGGGAAATATGGACAAGGAGTTGAGAGTTGAGCATACTTCCCCTCATTAACTAAATAGTAATAACTAAATAGTAATAACTAAATAATAATAACTAAATAACAATAACTAAATAGTAATATCTAAGTAATAACTAAATAATAACAATAACTAAATAGTAGTAATAACTAAATACCACCAAATAGGAATAACTAAGTAATACCAACTAACTAGTCCTTGTACGCTCATCTCTCAACCAGGAGTTCCATATTCCCTCTTTCCCTTCCACCCATCTCTCCTAGCTTCATATTTCCGTTCTCTCCTTATTTGGCATGTTGTTCCTTTCACCTTGAGCCCTTGGCACTCACTCCATCCATATGCTCATCACGCCTCACATGTACCACCTATTTCCTTGCTGGCTTTGTCCTGCATGCCTCTGCCTCTTTTCACTCTCTTTCATCAGTCTGAGGAAGGTTGCTGACCTGAGGTGTCATCTGTCCATTCCACTTGCAGTCAGGCAGATTGTGCCTGAACTGCTGAATGCCTCCAGCACTTTGTCTTTGAACAGAGCCATGTTCCCCGGTTGTAGTTGGCTCCTGTTACAGGGAACGTAGAGTTTAATATTTTTGACTGAAGCTCTGGGGGGGTTGGGTTTTTCCAGGTATTTTTTAACCATCTGGACACCACTGAATGTTTGTTTATATCTAACGTTTAAATGTCCATGTGAAGAGTAAGGCATCGGGCAACAAGGTTGGGAGAACACTTGTGAAATATAATGGGTATTTGATGTAACTGGGGTGTTGCTGTGCTTGTAAATTGTCAGTGTTGGAGCAACTCGATGGGTGCAGCAACACCGTTGAAGAACATGGATTGGTAATTCCGGGTTGGGACTCTTCAGACCTTAAACTCTTAAGGTAGTCTAAATATATTGGACTACATTAATATTGGTCCAACCTGTGGGAGTCCTGACTGCAGAGACACAATGGTCCTGGTTGGAGATGCATCTCCAGGCATTGTCCAAGTGTTTTTACCTTGAGGACTAGAATCTTCTCACCCGGGACTGTCCGACCCACTGAGTTACTCCAGCACTTTGTCTAATTGTAGAGAAGGACGTTGGAACATTTCAAACATTAAAATGTTATGTTAAATTGATTTTTCAGCATCAAGTCTTCATGGATTTGGTCTTTATGGATGTCATAGGAGATAAGGTATGTATTTCTAACCCTCTTCAGTTTAATGGGATAACTGTGTTCAATTATTGATGGCTTTTCCAAATTTGTTTCTTCAACATCGAGGAGCTCGCAGTCTCTGGTAGAGACCGATGTCGGGAAGCTCCAAAGAACGCAAAACGTTCGACTAGACCCTGAGTGAGCTGGGATTCAACCGCCCGATGCAGGACCCCCGACACGGACGGCCCGATCGCCGGCTGCGGGAGTCAAGATCATCCCGTCAACAGAAGGCTCGAGGCCCCAGACCGCAGGAGGCCAATGAAGGGAAGAGTTTGAACTTTGTGTTCTGTTGCTTTTTATTGGTATGAGTGTCTGGTAAATGAAATTCCTCTTGTTGCAAACATACTTCTTTTGCAACACGAGCCACCCCATGCTTGAATCGTGAGTACATAGTGCTGGAGGAACTTGGTGGGTTTGACAACCCCCTGAAGGATTGGACAGATGACTAATTGGGTCAGGAGCTCTCAGTCTGAAATACGGGGGAGAGCTGGAAATGAGGTGGGGGTTGGGCACTGCCTGACAAGTGATGGGTGGATTACAGGTGAGTGGGTGATGGGCAAATGGATGGAGTAAGTGCCAAAGGCTGAAGGTGAAAGTGATCAAACATGTTGGATAAGGACAAGAACTGAAATGTAAAACTAGGGTGAGGTGGGGTTGGAAGGTAAAAGGGAAATATGGACAAGGAGTTGAGAGATGAGCATACTTCCCCTCATTAACTAAATAGTAATAACTAAATAACCATAACTAAATAATAATATCTAAATAACTATAACTAAGTAGTGATAACTAAACAGTAACTAAATAATAAAAATAACCAAATAGGAATAACTAAATAACCACCAAATAGGATTAACTAAATAATAACTAAACACCACCAAATAGGAATAACTAAGTAATACCAACTAACTAGTCCTTGTACGCTCATCTCTCAAACAGGAGTTCCATGTTCCCTCTTTCCCTTCCACCCATCTCTCCTAGTTTCATATTTCCGTTCTCTCCTTATTTGGCATTTTGTCCCTTTCACCTTGAGCCCTTGGCACTCACTCCATCCATATGCTCATCACGCCTCACATGTACCACCTATTTCCTTGCTGGCTTTGTCCTGCATGCCTCTGCCTCTTTTCACTCTCTTTCATCAGTCTGAGGAAGGTTGCTGACCTGAGGTGTCATCTGTCCATTCCACTTGCAGTCAGGCAGATTGTACCTGAACTGCTGAATGCCTCCAGCACTTTGTCTTTGAACAGAGCCATGTTCCCCGGTTGTAGTTGGCTCCTGTTACAGGGAAGGTAGAGTTTAATATTTTTGACTGAAGATCTGGGGGGTTGGGTTATTCCAAGTATTTTTAACCATCTGGACACCACTGAACGTTTGTTTATAACTAACGTTTAAATGTCCACGTGAAGAGTAAGACATCGGGCAACAAGATTGGGAGAAGACTTGTGGAATATAATGGGTATTTGATGTAACTGGGGTGTTGCTGTGCTTGTAAATTGTGTCAGTGCTGGAGCAACTCGATGGGTGCAGCAACATCGCTGGAGAACATGGATTGGTAATTCCGGGTTGGGACTCTTCAGACCTTAATCTCTTAAGGTAGTCTAAATATATTGGACTACCTTAATATTGGTCCAACCTGCGGGAGTCCTGACTGCAGAGACACAATGGTCCTGGTTGGAGATACATCTCCAGGCATTGTCCACATGTCCAAGTGTTTTTACCTTGAGGACTAGAATCTTCTCACCCGGGACTGTCCGACCCACTGAGTTACTCCAGCACTTTGTCTAATTGTAGAGAAGGACGTTGGAACATTTCAAACATTAAAATGTTATGTTAATTTGATTTTTCAGCATCAAGTCTTCATGGATTTGGTCTTTATGGATGTCATAGGAGATAAGGTACGTATTTCTAACCCTCTTCAGTTTAATGGGATAAATGTGTTCAATTATTGATGGCTTTTCCAAATTTGTTTCTTCAACATCGAGGAGCTCGCAGTCTCTGGTAGAGACCGATGTCGGGAAGCTCCAAAGAACGCAAAAGGTTCGACTAGACCCCGAGTGAGCTGGGATTCAACCCCCCGATGCAGGACCCCCGACACGGACGGCCCGACCGCCTGCTACGGGAGTCAAGATCATCCCATCAACGGAAGGCTCGAGGCCCCAGACCGCAGGAGGCCAAAGAAGGGAAGAGTTTGAACTTTGTGTTCTGTTGCTTTTTATTGGTATGAGTGTCTGGTAAATGAAATTCCTCGTGTTGCAAACATACTTTTTTGCAACACGAGCCACCCCATGTTTGAATCGTGAGTGTATATACACAGTGCTGGAGGAACTTGGTGGGTTTGACAACCCCCTGAAGGATTGGACAGATGACTAATCGGGGTCGGGAGCTCTCAGTCTGAAATACGGGGGAGAGCTGGAAATGAGGTGGGGGTTGGGCACTGCCTGACAAGTGATGGGTGGATTACAGGTGAGTGGGTGATGGGCAAATGGATGGAGTAAGTGCCAAAGGCTGAAGGTGGAAGTGATCAAACATGTTGGATAAGGACAAGAACTGAAATGTAAAACTAGGGTGAGGTGGGGTTGGAAGGTAAAAGGGAAATATGGACAAGGAGTTGAGAGATGAGCATACTTCCCCTCATTAACTAAGTAATAACTAAATAACGATAACTAAATAACTATAACTAAATAGGAATAACTAAATACCACCAAATAGGAATAACTAAATAATAATAATAACTAAATAATAATAACTAAATAATTATAACTAAATAGGAATAACTAAATAACCAAATAGGAATAACTAAATAATAACTAAATACCACCAAATAGGAATAACTAAATAATAACTAAATACCACCAAATAGGAATAACTAAATAATAATAACTAACTAGTCCTTGTACGCTCATCTCTCAAACAGGAGTTCCATATTCCCTCTTTCCCTTCCACCCATCTCTCCTAGTTTCATATTTCCGTTCTCTCCTTATTTGGCATGTTGTCCCTTTCACCTTGAGCCTTTGGCACTCACTCCATCCATATGCTCATCACGCCTCACATGTACCACCTATTTCCTTGCTGGCTTTGTCCTGCATGCCTCTGCCTCTTTTCACTCTCTTTCATCAGTCTGAGGAAGGTTGCTGACCTGAGGTGTCATCTGTCCATTCCACTTGCAGTCAGGCAGATTGTACCTGAACTGCTGAATGCCTCCAGCACTTTGTCTTTGAACAGAGCCATGTTCCCCGGTTGTAGTTGGCTCCTGTTACAGGGAAAGTAGAGTTTAATATTTTTGACTGAAGCTCTGGTGGGGGTTGGGTTATTCCAGGTTTTTTTTTAACCATCTGGACACCACTGAATGTTTGTTTATATCTAACGTTTAAATGTCCACGTGAAGAGTAAGACATCGGGCAACAAGGTTGGGAGAACACTTGTGAAATATAATGGGTATTTGATGTAACTGGGGTGTTGCTGTGCTTGTAGATTGTGTCAGTGCTGGAGCAACTCGATGGGTGCAGCAACATCGCTGGAGAACATGGATTGGTAATTCTGGGTTGGGACTCTTCAGACCTTAAACTCTTAAAGTAGTCTAAATATATTGGACTACCTTAATATTGGTCCAACCTGCAGGAGTCCTGACTGCAGAGACACAATGGTCCTGGTTGGAGATACATCTCCAGGCATTGTCCACATGTCCAAGTGTTTTTACCTTGAGGACTAGAATCTTCTCACCCTGGGACTGTCCGACCCACTGAGTTACTCCAGCACTTTGTCTAATTGTAGAGAAGGACGTTGGAACATTTCAAACATTAAAATGTTAAATTGATTTTTCAGCATCAAGTCTTCATGGATTTGGTCTTTATGGATGTCATAGGAGATAAGGTACGTATTTCTAACCCTCTTCAGTTGAATGAGATAAATGTGTTCAATTATTGATGGCCTTTCCAAATTTGTTTCTTCAACATCGAGGAGCTCGCAGTCTCTGGTAGAGACCGATGTCGGGAAGCTCCAAAGAACGCAAAAGGTTCGACTAGACCCCGAGTGAGCTGGGATTCAACCCCCCGATGCAGGACCCCCGACACGGACGGCCCGACCGCCTGCTACGAGAGTCAAGATCATCCCATCAACGGAAGGCCCGAGGCCCCAGACCGCAGGAGGCCAAAGAAGGGAAGTGTTTGAACTTTGTGTTCTGTTGCTTTTTATTGGTATGAGTGTCTGGTAAATGAAATGCCTCGTGTTGCAAACATACTTTTTTTACACGAGCCACCTCATGTTTGAATCGTGAGTGTATATATACAGTGCTGGAGGAACTTGGTGGGTTTGACAACCCCCTGAAGGATTGGACAGATGACTAATCGGGTCAGGAGCTCTCAGTCTGAAATACGGGGGAGAGCTGGAAATGAGGTGGGGGTTGGGCACTGCCTGACAAGTGATGGGTGGATTACAGGTGAGTGGGTGATGAGCAAATGGATGGAGTAAGTGCCAAAAGCTGAAGGTGAAAGTGATCAAACATGTTGGATAAGGACAAGAACTGAAATGTAAAACTAGGGTGAGGTGGGGTTGGAAGGTAAAAGGGAAATATGGACAAGGAGTTGAGAGATGAGCATACTTCCCCTCAATAACTAAATAATAACTAAATAACCATAACTAAATAACCATAACTAAATAGTAACTAAATACCACCAAATAGGAATAACTAAATAATAATAATAACTAAACAATAATTAACTAAGCAGTTAGAACCAAATAGGAATAACTAAATACCACCAAATAGGAATAACTAAGTAATAATAATAATAACTAAACAATAATTAACTAAACAGTTATAACCAAATAGGAATAACTAAATAATAACTAAACACCACCAAATAGGAATAACTAAGTAATAACTAACTAGTCCTTGTACGCTCATCTCTCAAACAGGAGTTCCATATTCCCTCTTTCCCTTCCACCCATCTCTCCTAGTTTCATATTTCCGTTCTCTCCTTATTTGGCATGTTGTCCCTTTCACCTTGAGCCCTTGGCACTCACTCCATCCATATGCTCATCACGCCTCACATGTACCACCTATTTCCTTGCTGGCTTTGTCCTGCATGCCTCTGCCTCTTTTCACTCTCTTTCATCAGTCTGAGGAAGGTTGCTGACCTGAGGTGTCATCTGTCCATTCCACTTGCAGTCAGGCAGATTGTACCTGAACTGCTGAATGCCTCCAGCACTTTGTCTTTGAACAGAGCCATGTTCCCCGGTTGTAGTTGGCTCCTGTTACAGGGAAAGTAGAGTTTAATATTTTTGACTGAAGCTCTGGGGGGGTTGGGTTTTTCCAGGTTTTTTTTAACCATCTGGACACCACTGAATGTTTGTTTATATCTAACGTTTAAATGTCCACGTGGAGAGTAAGACATCGGGCAACAAGGTTGGGAGAACACTTGTGAAATATAATGGGTATTTGATGTAACTGGGGTGTTGCTGTGCTTGTAGATTGTGTCAGTGCTGGAGCAACTCGATGGGTGCAGCAACATCGCTGGAGAACATGGATTGGTAATTCTGGGTTGGGACTCTTCAGACCTTAAACTCTTAAGGTAGTCTAAATATATAGGACTACCTTAATATTGGTCCAACCTGCGGGAGTCCTGACTGCAGAGACACAATGGTCCTGGTTGGAGATACATCTCCAGGCATTGTCCACATGTCCAAGTGTTTTTACCTTGAGGACTAGAATCTTCTCACCCAGGACTGTCCGACCCACTGAGTTACTCCAGCACTTTGTCTAATTGTAGAGAAGGACGTTGGAACATTTCAAACATTAAAATGTTAAATTGATTTTTCAGCATCAAGTCTTCCTGGATTTGGTCTTTATGGATGTCATAGGAGATAAGGTACGTATTTCTAACCCTCTTCAGTTGAATGGGATAAATGTGTTCAATTATTGATGGCTTTTCCAAATTTGTTTCTTCAACATCGAGGAGCTCGCAGTCTCTGGTAGAGACCGATGTCGGGAAGCTCCAAAGAACGCAAAAGGTTCGACTAGACCCCGAGTGAGCTGGGATTCAACCCCCCGATGCAGGACCCCCGACACGGACGGCCCGACCGCCTGCTACGGGAGTCAAGATCATCCCATCAACGGAAGGCCCGAGGCCCCAGACCGCAGGAGGCCAAAGAAGGGAAGAGTTTGAACTTTGTGTTCTGTTGCTTTTTATTGGTATGAGTGTCTGGTAAATGAAATGCCTCGTGTTGCAAACATACTTTTTTTTACACGAGCCACCCCATGTTTGAATCGTGAGTGTATATATACAGTGCTGGAGGAACTTGGTGGGTTTGACAACCCCCTGAAGGATTGGACAGATGACTAATCGGGTCAGGAGCTCTCAGTCTGAAATACGGGGGAGAGCTGGAAATGAGGTGGGGGTTGGGCACTGCCTGACAAGTGATGGGTGGATTACAGGTGAGTGGGTGATGGGCAAATGGATGGAGTAAGTGCCAAAAGCTGAAGGTGAAAGTGATCAAACATGTTGGATAAGGACAAGAACTGAAATGTAAAACTAGGGTGAGGTGGGGTTGGAAGGTAAAAGGGAAATATGGACAAGGAGTTGAGAGATGAGCATACTTCCCCTCCTCATTAACTAAATAATAACTAAATACCATAACTAAATAACCATAACTAAATAGTAACTAAATACCACCAAATAGGAATAACTAAATAATAATAATAACTAAACAATAATTAACTAAGCAGTTAGAACCAAATAGGAATAACTAAATACCACCAAATAGGAATAACTAAGTAATAATAATAATAACTAAACAATAATTAACTAAACAGTTATAACCAAATAGGAATAACTAAATAATAACTAAAACACCACCAAATAGGAATAACTAACTAGTCCTTGTACGCTCATCTCTCAAACAGGAGTTCCATATTCCCTCTTTCCCTTCCACCCATCTCTCCTAGTTTCATATTTCCGTTCTCTCCTTATTTGGCATTTTGTCCCTTTCACCTTGAGCCCTTGGCACTCACTCCATCCATATGCTCATCACACCTCACATGTACCACCTATTTCCTTGCTGGCTTTGTCCTGCATGCCTCTGCCTCTTTTCACTCTCTTTCATCAGTCTGAGGAAGGTTGCTGACCTGAGGTGTCATCTGTCCATTCCACTTGCAGTCAGGCAGATTGTACCTGAACTGCTGAATGCCTCCAGCACTTTGTCTTTGAACAGAGCCATGTTCCCCGGTTGTAGTTGGCTCCTGTTACAGGGAAAGTAGAGTTTAATATTTTTGACTGAAGCTCTGGGGGGTTGGGTTTTTTCCAGGTATTTTTAACCATCTGGACACCACTGAATGTTTGTTTATATCTAACGTTTAAATGTCCACGTGGAGAGTAAGACATCGGGCAACAAGGTTGGGGGAACACTTGGGAAATATAATGGGTATTTGATGTAACTGGGGTGTTGCTGTGCTTGTAAATTGTGTCAATGCTGGAGCAACTCGATGGGTGCAGCAACATCGCTGGAGAACATGGATTGGTAATTCTGGGTTGGGACTCTTCAGACCTTAATCTCTTAAGGTAGTCTAAATATATAGGACTACCTTAATATTGGTCCAACCTGCAGGAGTCCTGACTGCAGAGACACAATGGTCCTGGTTGGAGATACATCTCCAGGCATTGTCCACGTGTCCAAGTGTTTTAACTTAAGGACTAGAATCTTCTCACCCAGGACTGTCCGACCCACTGAGTTACTCCAGCACTTTGTCTAATTGTAGAGAAGGACGTTGGAACATTTCAAACATTAAAATGTTGAATTGGTTTTTCAGCATCAAGTCTTCCTGGATTTGGTCTTTATGGATGTCATAGGAGATAAGGTACGTATTTCTAACCCTCTTCAGTTGAATGAGATAAATGTGTTCAATTATTGATGGCTTTTCCAAATTTGTTTCTTCAACATCGAGGAGCTCGCAGTCTCTGGTACAGACCGATGTCGGGAAGCTCCAAAGAACGCAAAAGGTTCGACTAGACCCCGAGTGAGCTGGGATTCAACCCCCCGATGCAGGACCCCCGACACGGACGGCCCGACCGCCTGCTACGAGAGTCAAGATCATCCCATCAACGGAAGGCCCGAGGCCCCAGACCGCAGGAGGCCAAAGAAGGGAAGAGTTTGAACTTTGTGTTCTGTTGCTTTTTATTGGTATGAGTGTCTGGTAAATGAAATTCCTCGTGTTGCAAACATACTTTTTTTACACGAGCCACCCCATGTTTGAATCGTGAGTGTATATATACAGTGCTGGAGGAACTTGGTGGGTTTGACAACCCCCTGAAGGATTGGACAGATGACTAATCGGGTCAGGAGCTCTCAGTCTGAAATACGGGGGAGAGCTGGAAATGAGGTGGGGGTTGGGCACTGCCTGACAAGTGATGGGTGGATTACAGGTGAGTGGGTGATGGGCAAATGGATGGAGTAAGTGCCAAAGGCTGAAGGTGAAAGTGATCAAACATGTTGGATAAGGACAAGAACTGAAATGTAAAACTAGGGTGAGGTGGGGTTGGAAGGTAAAAGGGAAATATGGACAAGGAGTTGAGAGATGAGCATACTTCCCCTCATTAACTAAATAACCATAACTAAATAACCATAACTAAATAACCATAACTAAATAACCATAACTAAATACCACCAAATAGGAATAACCAAATAGGAATAACTAAATACCACCAAATAGGAATAACTAAATAGTAACTAAATACCACCAAATAGGAATAACTAAATAATAATAACTAAATACCACTAACTAGTAACTAACTAGTCCTTGTACGCTCATCTCTCAAACAGGAGTTCCATATTCCCTCTTTCCCTTCCACCCATCTCTCCTAGTTTCATATTTCCGTTCTCTCCTTATTTGGCATTTTGTCCCTTTCACCTTGAGCCCTTGGCACTCACTCCATCCATATGCTCATCACACCTCACATGTACCACCTATTTCCTTGCTGGCTTTGTCCTGCATGCCTCTGCCTCTTTTCACTCTCTTTCATCAGTCTGAGGAAGGTTGCTGACCTGAGGTGTCATCTGTCCATTCCACTTGCAGTCAGGCAGATTGTACCTGAACTGCTGAATGCCTCCAGCACTTTGTCTTTGAACAGAGCCATGTTCCCCGGTTGTAGTTGGCTCCTGTTACAGGGAAAGTAGAGTTTAATATTTTTGACTGAAGCTCTGGGGGGGTTGGGTTTTTTCCAGGTATTTTTAACCATCTGGACACCACTGAATGTTTGTTTATATCTAACGTTTAAATGTCCACGTGGAGAGTAAGACATCGGGCAACAAGGTTGGGGGAACACTTGGGAAATATAATGGGTATTTGATGTAACTGGGGTGTTGCTGTGCTTGTAGATTGTGTCAATGCTGGAGCAACTCGATGGGTGCAGCAACATCGCTGGAGAACATGGATTGGTAATTCTGGGTTGGGACTCTTCAGACCTTAATCTCTTAAGGTAGTCTAAATATATAGGACTACCTTAATATTGGTCCAACCTGCAGGAGTCCTGACTGCAGAGACACAATGGTCCTGGTTGGAGATACATCTCCAGGCATTGTTGTCCAAGTGTTTTTACCTTGAGGACTAGAATCTTCTCACCCAGGACTGTCCGACCCACTGAGTTACTCCAGCACTTTGTCTAATTGTAGAGAAGGACGTTGGAACATTTCAAACATTAAAATGTTGAATTGATTTTTCAGCATCAAGTCTTCCTGGATTTGGTCTTTATGGATGTCATAGGAGATAAGGTACGTATTTCTAACCCTCTTCAGTTGAATGAGATAAATGTGTTCAATTATTGATGGCTTTTCCAAATTTGTTTCTTCAACATCGAGGAGCTCGCAGTCTCTGGTAGAGACCGATGTCGGGAAGCTCCAAAGAACGCAAAAGGTTCGACTAGACCCCGAGTGAGCTGGGATTCAACCCCCCGATGCAGGACCCCCGACACGGACGGCCCGACCGCCTGCTACGAGAGTCAAGATCATCCCATCAACGGAAGGCCCGAGGCCCCAGACCGCAGGAGGCCAAAGAAGGGAAGTGTTTGAACTTTGTGTTCTGTTGCTTTTTATTGGTATGAGTGTCTGGTAAATGAAATTCCTCGTGTTGCAAACATACTTTTTTTACACGAGCCACCTCATGTTTGAATCGTGAGTGTATATATACAGTGCTGGAGGAACTTGGTGGGTTTGACAACCCCCTGAAGGATTGGACAGATGACTAATCGGGTCAGGAGCTCTCAGTCTGAAATACGGGGGAGAGCTGGAAATGAGGTGGGGGTTGGGCACTGCCTGACAAGTGATGGGTGGATTACAGGTGAGTGGGTGATGAGCAAATGGATGGAGTAAGTGCCAAAAGCTGAAGGTGAAAGTGATCAAACATGTTGGATAAGGACAAGAACTGAAATGTAAAACTAGGGTGAGGTGGGGTTGGAAGGTAAAAGGGAAATATGGACAAGGAGTTGAGAGATGAGCATACTTCCCCTCAATAACTAAATAATAACTAAATAACCATAACTAAATAATAATAAATAATAATAACTAAATACCACCAAATAGGAATAACTAAATAATAATAAAATACCAATAATTAATAGGAATAACTAAATAGGAATAACTAAATACCACCAAATAGGAATAACTAATAATAATAATAACTAAATAACAAAATAGGAATAACTAAATACCACCAAATAGGAATAACTAAATAATAACTAAATACCACCAAATAGGAATAACTAAGTAATACCAACTAACTAGTCCTTGTACGCTCATCTCTCAAACAGGAGTTCCATATTCCCTCTTTCCCTTCCACCCATCTCTCCTAGTTATTTGGCATTTTGTCCCTTTCACCTTGAGCCCTTGGCACTCACTCCATCCATATGCTCATCACGCCTCACATGTACCACCTATTTCCTTGCTGGCTTTGTCCTGCATGCCTCTGCCTCTTTTCACTCTCTTTCATCAGTCTGAGGAAGGTTGCTGACCTGAGGTGTCATCTGTCCATTCCACTTGCAGTCAGGCAGATTGTACCTGAACTGCTGAATGCCTCCAGCACTTTGTCTTTGAACAGAGCCATGTTCCCCGGTTGTAGTTGGCTCCTGTTACAGGGAAAGTAGAGTTTAATATTTTTGACTGAAGTTCTGGGGGGTTGGGTTATTCCAGGTATTTTTTAACCATCTGGACACCACTGAATGTTTGTTTATATCTAACGTTTAAATGTCCACGTGGAGAGTAAGACATCAGGCAACAAGGTTGGGGGAACACTTGTGAAATATAATGGGTATTTGATGTAACTGTGGTGTTGCTTTGCTTGTAGATTGTGTCAATGCTGGAGCAACTCGATGGGTGCAGCAACATCGCTGGAGAACATGGATTGGTAATTCTGGGTTGGGACTCTTCAGACAAACTCTTAAGGTAGTCTAAATATATAGGACTACCTTAATATTGGTCCAACCTGCAGGAGTCCTGACTGCAGAGACACAATGGTCCTGGTTGGAGATGCATCTCCAGGCATTGTCCAAGTGTTTTTACCTTGAGGACTAGAATCTTCTCACCCAGGACTGTCCGACCCACTGAGTTACTCCAGCACTTTGTCTAATTGTAGAGAAGGACGTTGGAACATTTCAAACATTAAAATGTTGAATTGATTTTTCAGCATCAAGTCTTCCTGGATTTGGTCTTTATGGATGTCATAGGAGATAAGGTACGTATTTCTAACCCTCTTCAGTTGAATGGGATAAATGTGTTCAATTATTGATGGCTTTTCCAAATTTGTTTCTTCAACATCGAGGAGCTCGCAGTCTCTGGTAGAGACCGATGTCGGGAAGCTCCAAAGAACGCAAAAGGTTCGACTAGACCCCGAGTGAGCTGGGATTCAACCCCCCGATGCAGGACCCCCGACACGGACGGCCCGACCGCCTGCTACGAGAGTCAAGATCATCCCATCAACGGAAGGCCCGAGGCCCCAGACCGCAGGAGGCCAAAGAAGGGAAGAGTTTGAACTTTGTGTTCTGTTGCTTTTTATTGGTATGAGTGTCTGGTAAATGAAATTCCTCGTGTTGCAAACATATTTTTTTTTTACACGAGCCACCCCATGTTTGAATCGTGAGTGTATATATACAGTGCTGGAGGAACTTGGTGGGTTTGACAACCCCCTGAAGGATTGGACAGATGACTAATCGGGTCAGGAGCTCTCAGTCTGAAATACGGGGGAGAGCTGGAAATGAGGTGGGGGTTGGGCACTGCCTGACAAGTGATGGGTGGATTACAGGTGAGTGGGTGATGGGCAAATGGATGGAGTAAGTGCCAAAGGCTGAAGGTGAAAGTGATCAAACATGTTGGATAAGGACAAGAACTGAAATGTAAAACTAGGGTGAGGTGGGGTTGGAAGGTAAAAGGGAAATATGGACAAGGAGTTGAGAGATGAGCATACTTCCCATTCATTAACTAAATAACCATAACTAAATAACCATAACTAAATAACACCAAATAGGAATAACTACAGTTATAACCAAATAGGAATAACTAAATACCACTAAATAGTAATAACTAAATACCACCAAATAGAGATAACTAAATAATAACTAAATACCACCAAATAGGAATAACTAAGTAACCAAAAAGGAATAACTAAGTAATACCAACTAACTAGTCCTTGTACGCTCATTTCTCAAACAGGAGTTCCATATTCCCTCTATCCCTTCCACCCATCTCTCCTAGTTTCATATTTCCGTTCTCTCCTTATTTGGCATTTTGTCCCTTTCACCTTGAGCCCTTGGCACTCACTCCATCCATATGCTCATCACGCCTCACATGTACCACCTATTTCCTTGCTGGCTTTGTCCTGCATGCCTCTGCCTCTTTTCACTCTCTTTCATCAGTCTGAGGAAGGTTGCTGACCTGAGGTGTCATCTGTCCATTCCACTTGCAGTCAGGCAGATTGTACCTGAACTGCTGAATGCCTCCAGCACTTTGTCTTTGAACAGAGCCATGTTCCCCGGTTGTAGTTGGCTCCTGTTACAGGGAAAGTAGAGTTTAATATTTTTGACTGAAGCTCTGGGGGGGTTGGGTTTTTCCAGGTTTTTTTTAAACCATCTGGACACCACTGAATGTTTGTTTATATCTAACGTTTAAATGTCCACGTGGAGAGTAAGACATCGGGCAACAAGGTTGGGAGAACACTTGTGAAATATAATGGGTATTTGATGTAACTGGGGTGTTGCTGTGCTTGTAAATTGTGTCAGTGCTGGAGCAACTCGATGGGTGCAGCAACATCGCTGGAGAACATGGATTGGTAATTCTGGGTTGGGACTCTTCAGACCTTAATCTCTTAAGGTAGTCTAAATATATTGGACTACCTTAATATTGGTCCAACCTGCGGGAGTCCTGACTGCAGAGACACAATGGTCCTGGTTGGAGATACATCTCCAGGCATTGTCCACATGTCCAAGTGTTTTTACCTTGAGGACTAGAATCTTCTCACCCGGGACTGTCCGACCCACTGAGTTACTCCAGCACTTTGTCTAATTGTAGAGAAGGACGTTGGAACATTTCAAACATTAAAATGTTAATTTGATTTTTCAGCATCAAGTCTTCCTGGATTTGGTCTTTATGGATGTCATAGGAGATAAGGTACGTATTTCTAACCCTCTTCAGTTTAATGGGATAAATGTGTTCAATTATTGATGGCTTTTCCAAATTTGTTTCTTCAACATCGAGGAGCTCGCAGTCTCTGGTAGAGACCGATGTCGGGAAGCTCCAAAGAACGCAAAAGGTTCGACTAGACCCCGAGTGAGCTGGGATTCAACCCCCCGATGCAGGACCCCCGACACGGACGGCCCGACCGCCTGCTACAGGAGTCAAGATCGTCCCATCAACGGAAGGCCCGAGGCCCCAGACCGCAGGAGGCCAAAGAAGGGAAGAGTTTGAACTTTGTGTTCTGTTGCTTTTTATTGGTATGAGTGTCTGGTAAATGAAATTCCTCGTGTTGCAAACATACTTTTTTTACACGAGCCACCCCATGTTTGAATCGTGAGTAAATACACAGTGCTGGAGGAACTTGGTGGGTTTGACAACCCCCTGAAGGATTGGACAGATGACTAATCGGGTCAGGAGCTCTCAGTCTGAAATACGGGGGAGAGCTGGAAATGAGGGGGGGGTTGGGCACTGCCTGACAAGTGATGGGTGGATTACAGGTGAGTGGGTGATGGGCAAATGGATGGAGTAAGTGCCAAAGGCTGAAGGTGAAAGTGATAAAACATGTTGGATAAGGACAAGAACTGAAATGTAAAACTAGGGTGAGGTGGGGTTGGAAGGTAAAAGGGAAATATGGACAAGGAGTTGAGAGTTGAGCATACTTCCCCTCATTAACTAAATAGTAATAACTAAATAGTAATACCTAAATAGTAATAACTAACTAATAACTAAATAAATAACCAAATAACTAAATAATAATAACTAAATAATAATTAACTAAATAACCATAACTAAAAGTAATAACTAAATACCACCAAATAGGAATAACTAAGTAATACCAACTAACTAGTCCTTGTACGCTCATCTCTCAACCAGGAGTTCCATATTCCCTCTATCCCTTCCACCCATCTCTCCTAGTTTCATATTTCCGTTCTCTCCTTATTTGGCATTTTGTCCCTTTCACCTTGAGCCCTTGGCACTCACTCCATCCATATGCTCATCACGCCTCACATGTACCACCTATTTCCTTGCTGGCTTTGTCCTGCATGCCTCTGCCTCTTTTCACTCTCTTTCATCAGTCTGAGGAAGGTTGCTGACCTGAGGTGTCATCTGTCCATTCCACTTGCAGTCAGGCAGATTGTACCTGAACTGCTGAATGCCTCCAGCACTTTGTCTTTGAACAGAGCCATGTTCCCCGGTTGTGGTTGGCTCCTGATACAGGGAACGTGGAGTTTAATATTGTGGCTAAGTCTCACTTTTATTAATGCTGCCCTTCAAATTACTGTAGTTTTTGCAGTTGGTTTAAATCTCTGATTTGGATACATCTGCAGTGGCACCATTTCCTAGTCTGTCTTCCTATAAGGAGTGAACAGTTCCTGTTAGTTTCCACCCAGAGTCTCAAAAGACTGGGCTCTATTCTGGTAGAAAGATCTGCTAGGGTTAGTCAGTCTTCTCCCAATCTGCCAATGTTGGCATGTGCTGGGGCAAACTTCTTCCCCCATCACTGTTACTTTGGTTTGTCGCTGATGTAATTCAAAGGATGTTTTCATTGAAAGCAATGTGCGAGGCATGGGTGTGTTTTCACTAGATATTCTGAACGTCCTGTATGCTCCTGTTGGTGTACAGGCATTGATGCCCATGTTATACAGCAGCAGGTGGCAGTCACAGAACAGTGTTTGGTTTAGCTGGGGTGTTGCTGAGCCTGTTGATTAAGTCGATGTATTCTGATAACTTGCAGGATTCACTGCTGTGGTCACTTGAAGTGGGCCTTCCTGGAGATATTTCTCTAGGCACTGTCCAGGTGTCTGAGTGTTCATTTTAGAGAATGTATACTTTTGTCACCCTGTGCTCTATTCATTAACCTGTTGCGTGTTTCTAATTATGGTCGAGGCGCCAAGAACCTGTAGTGCCCATCCACAATGTCCCCATCCAAAATGTGCCCAATCTCCTTCATTACCTGATAGATGGGTTGTCAACTTGGTGATCCAAGTACGTATTTGTGGTTAAAGGTGTAAAACAGAATGTTGGGTGGATTCAAACTATCAGTGATTGTTGTATCGCCCGAACTGTTGTATCGCCCGAACTGTTGTATCGCCCAACTGTTGTATCGCCGAACTGTTGTATCGCCGAACTGTTGTATCGCCGAACTGTTGTTTCCCCCAACTGTTGTATCGCCCGAACTGTTGTATCGCCCGAACTGTTGTATCGCCCGAACTGTTGTATCGCCCGAACTGTTGTATCGCCCGAACTGTTGTATCGCCCGAACTGTTGTATCGCCCGAACTGTTGTTGTATCGCCCGAACTGTTGTATCGCCCGAACTGTTGTATCGCCCCCGAACTGTTGTATCGCCCCGAACTGTTGTATCGCCCCGAACTGTTGTATCCCCGAACTGTTGTATCGCCCCGAACTGTTGTATGCCCGAACTGTTGTTTCGCCCGAACTGTTGTTCCCCGAACTGTTGGTTTAGAGTTGCTAGGGTTTAGAGTTGCTAGGGTTTTAGAGTTGCTAGGGTTTAGAGTTGCTAGGGTTTAGAGTTGCTAGGGTTTAGAGTTGCTAGGGTTTAGAGTTGCTAGGGTTTAGAGTTGCTAGGGTTTAGAGTTGCTAGGGTTTAGAGTTGCTAGGGTTTTAGAGTTGCTAGGGTTTAGAGAGTTGCTAGGGTTTAGAGTTGCTAGGGTTTAGAGTTGCTAGGGTTTAGAGTTGCTAGGGTTTAGAGTTGCTAGGGTTTAGAGTTGCTAGGGTTTAGAGTTGCTAGGGTTTTTAGAGTTGCTAGGGTTTAGAGTTGCTAGGGTTTAGAGTTGCTAGGGTTTAGAGTTGCTAGGGTTTAGAGTTGCTAGGGTTTAGAGTTGCTAGGGTTTAGAGTTGCTAGGGTTTAGAGTTGCTAGGGTTTAGAGTTGCTAGGGTTTAGAGTTGCTAGGGTTTAGAGTTGCTAGGGTTTAGAGTTGCTAGGGTTTAGAGTTGCTAGGGTTTAGAGTTGCTAGGGTTTAGAGTTGCTAGGGTTTAGAGTTGCTAGGGTTTAGAGTTGCTAGGGTTTAGAGTTGCTAGGGTTTAGAGTTGCTAGGGTTTAGAGTTGCTAGGGTTTAGAGTTGCTAGGGTTTAGAGTTGCTAGGGTTTAGAGTTGCTAGGGTTTAGAGTTGCTAGGGTTTAGAGTTTTAGAGTTGCTAGGGTTTAGAGTTGCTAGGGTTTAGAGTTGCTAGGGTTTAGAGTTGCTAGGGTTTAGAGTTGCTAGGGTTTAGAGTTGCTAGGGTTGCTAGGTTGCTAGGGTTTAGAGTTGCTAGGGTTTAGAGTTGCTAGGGTTTAGAGTTGCTAGGGTTTAGAGTTGCTAGGGTTTAGAGTTGCTAGGGTTTAGAGTTGCTAGGGTTTAGAGTTGCTAGGGTTTAGAGTTGCTAGGGTTTAGAGTTGCTAGGGTTTAGAGTTGCTAGGGTTTAGAGTTGCTAGGGTTGCTAGGGTTTAGAGTTGCTAGGGTTTAGAGTTGCTAGGGTTTAGAGTTGCTAGGGTTTAGAGTTGCTAGGGTTTAGAGTTGCTAGGGTTTAGAGTTGCTAGGGTTTAGAGTTGCTAGGGTTTAGAGTTGCTAGGGTTTAGAGTTGCTAGGGTTTAGAGTTGCTAGGGTTTAGAGTTGCTAGGGTTTAGAGTTGCTAGGGTTTAGAGTTGCTAGGGTTTAGAGTTGCTAGGGTTTAGAGTTGCTAGGGTTTAGAGTTGCTAGGGTTTAGAGTTGCTAGGGTTTAGAGAGTTGCTAGGGTTTAGAGTTGCTAGGGTTTAGAGTTGCTAGGGTTTAGAGTTGCTAGGGTTTAGAGTTGCTAGGTGTTAGGTTTTGCTAGGGTTTAGAGTTGCTAGGGTTTAGAGTTGCTAGGGTTTAGAGTTGCTAGGGTTTAGAGTTGCTAGGTTTAGAGTTGCTAGGGTTTAGAGTTGCTAGGGTTTAGAGTTGCTAGGGTTTAGAGTTGCTAGGGTTTAGAGTTGCTAGGGTTTAGAGTTGCTAGGGTTTAGAGTTGCTAGGGTTTAGAGTTGCTAGGGTTTAGAGTTGCTAGGGTTTAGAGTTGCTAGGGTTTAGAGTTGCTAGGGTTTAGAGTTGCTAGGGTTTAGAGTTGCTAGGGTTTAGAGTTGCTAGGGTTTAGAGTTGCTAGGGTTTAGAGTTGCTAGGGTTTAGAGTTGCTAGGGTTTAGAGTTGCTAGGGGTTTAGAGTTGCTAGGGTTTAGAGTTGCTAGGGTTTAGAGTTGCTAGGGTTTAGAGTTGCTAGGGTTTAGAGTTGCTAGGGTTTAGGGAGTTGCTAGGGTTTAGAGTTGCTAGGGTTTAGAGTTGCTAGGGTTTAGAGTTGCTAGGGTTTAGAGTTGCTAGGGTTTAGAGTTGCTAGGGTTTAGAGTTGCTAGGGTTTAGAGTTGCTAGGGTTTAGAGTTGCTAGGGTTTAGAGTTGCTAGGGTTTAGAGTTGCTAGGGTTTAGAGTTGCTAGGGTTTAGAGTTGCTAGGTTTAGAGTTGCTAGGGAGTTGCTAGGGTTTAGAGTTGCTAGGGTTTAGAGTTGCTAGGGTTTAGAGTTGCTAGGGTTTAGAGTTGCTAGGGTTTTAGAGTTGCTAGGGTTTAGAGTTGCTAGGGTTTAGAGTTGCTAGGGTTTAGAGTTGCTAGGGTTTAGAGTTGCTAGGGTTTAGAGTTGCTAGGGTTTAGAGTTGCTAGGGTTTAGAGTTGCTAGGGTTTAGAGTTGCTAGGGTTTAGAGTTGCTAGGGTTTAGAGTTGCTAGGGTTTAGAGTTGCTAGGGTTTAGAGTTGCTAGGTTTTTAGAGTTGCTAGGGTTTAGAGTTGCTAGGGTTTAGAGTTGCTAGGGTTTAGAGTTGCTAGGGTTTAGAGTTGCTAGGGTTTAGAGTTGCTAGGGTTTAGAGTTGCTAGGGTTTAGAGTTGCTAGGGTTTAGAGTTGCTAGGGTTTAGCTAGGGTTTAGAGTTGCTAGGGTTTAGAGTTGCTAGGGTTTAGAGTTGCTAGGGTTTAGAGTTGCTAGGGTTTAGAGTTGCTAGGGTTTAGAGTTGCTAGGGTTTTAGAGTTGCTAGGGTTTAGAGTTGCTAGGGTTTAGAGTTGCTAGGGTTTAGAGTTGCTAGGGTTTAGAGTTGCTAGGGTTTAGAGTTGCTAGGGTTTAGAGTTTAGGTTTAGAGTTGCTAGGGTTTAGAGTTGCTAGGGTTTAGAGTTGCTAGGGTTTAGAGTTGCTAGGGTTTAGAGTTGCTAGGGTTTAGAGTTGCTAGGGTTTAGAGTTGCTAGGGTTTAGAGTTGCTAGGGTTTAGAGTTGCTAGGGTTTAGAGTTGCTAGGGTTTAGAGTTGCTAGGGTTTAGAGTTGCTAGGGTTTAGAGTTGCTAGGGTTTAGAGTTGCTAGGGTTTAGAGTTGCTAGGGTTTAGAGTTGCTAGGGTTTAGAGTGCTAGGGTTTAGAGTTGCTAGGGTTTAGAGTTGCTAGGGTTTAGAGTTGCTAGGGTTTAGAGTTGCTAGGGTTTAGAGTTGCTAGGGTTTAGAGTTGCTAGGGTTTAGAGTTGCTAGGGTTTAGAGTTGCTAGGGTTTAGAGTTGCTAGGGTTTTTAGTTGCTGGTGTTTAGAGTTGTTAGGGTTTAGAGTTGCTAGGGTTTAGAGGGTTTAGAGTTGCTAGGGTTTAGAGTTGCTAGGGTTTAGAGTTGCTAGGGGTTTAGAGTTGCTAGGGTTTAGAGTTGCTAGGGTTTAGAGTTGCTAGGGTTTAGGTTGCTAGAGTTGCTAGGGTTTAGAGTTGCTAGGGTTTAGAGTTGCTAGGGTTTTAGAGTTGCTAGGGTTTAGAGTTGCTAGGGTTTAGAGTTGCTAGGGTTTAGAGTTGCTAGGGTTTAGAGTTGCTAGGGTAGAGTAGAGTTGCTAGGGTTTAGAGTTGCTAGGGTTTAGAGTTGCTAGGGTTTAGAGTTGCTAGGGTTTAGAGTTGCTAGGGTTTAGAGTTGCTAGGGTTTTAGAGTTGCTAGGGTTTAGAGTTGCTAGGGTTAGAGTTGCTAGGGTTTAGAGTTGCTAGGGTTTAGAGTTGCTAGGGTTTAGAGTTGCTAGGGTTTAGAGTTGCTAGGGTTTTAGAGTTGCTAGGGTTTAGAGTTGCTAGGGTTTAGAGTTGCTAGGGTTTAGAGTTGCTAGGGTTTAGAGTTGCTAGGGTTTAGAGTTGCTAGGGTTTAGAGTTGCTAGGGTTTAGAGTTGCTAGGGTTTAGAGTTGCTAGGGTTTAGAGTTGCTAGGGTTTAGAGTTGAGTTAGGGTTTAGAGTTGCTAGGGTTTAGAGTTGCTAGGGTTTAGAGTTGCTGGGGTTTAGAGTTGCTAGGGTTTGGAGTTGCTAGGGTTTAGAGTTGCTAGGGTTTAGAGTTGCTAGGGTTTAGAGTAGCTAGGGTTTTGAGTTGCTAGGGTTTAGAGTTGCTAGGTTTTAGAGTTGCTAGGGTTTAGAGTTGCTAGGGTTTAGAGTTGCTAGGGTTTAGAGTTGCTAGGGTTTAGAGTTGCTAGGGTTTAGAGTTGCTAGGGTTTAGAGTTGCTAGGGTTTAGAGTTGCTAGGGTTTAGAGTTGCTAGGGTTTAGAGTTGCTAGGGTTTAGAGTTGCTAGGGTTTAGAGTTGCTAGGGTTTAGAGTTGCTAGGGTTTAGAGTTGCTAGGGTTTAGAGTTGCTAGGGTTTAGAGTTGCTAGGGTTTAGAGTTGCTAGGGTTTAGAGTTGCTAGGGTTTAGAGTTGCTAGGGTTTAGAGTTGCTAGGGTTTAGAGTTGCTAGGGTTTAGAGTTGCTAGGGTTTAGAGTTGCTAGGGTTTAGAGTTGCTAGGGTTTAGAGTTGCTAGGGTTTAGAGTTGCTAGGGTTTAGAGTTGCTAGGGTTTAGAGTTGCTAGGGTTTAGAGTTGCTAGGGTTTAGAGTTGCTAGGGTTTAGAGTTGCTAGGGTTTAGAGTTGCTAGGGTTTAGAGTTGCTAGGGTTTAGAGTTGCTAGGGTTTAGAGTTGCTAGGGTTTAGAGTTGCTAGGGTTTAGAGTTGCTAGGGTTTAGAGTTGCTAGGGTTTAGAGTTGCTAGGGTTTAGAGTTGCTAGGGTTTAGAGTTGCTAGGGTTTAGAGTTTGCTAGGGTTTAGAGTTGCTAGGGTTTAGAGTTGCTAGGGTTTAGAGTTGCTAGGGTTTAGAGTTGCTAGGGTTTAGAGTTGCTAGGGTTTAGAGTTGCTAGGGTTTAGAGTTGCTAGGGTTTAGAGTTGCTAGGGTTTAGAGTTGCTAGGGTTTAGAGTTGCTAGGGTTTAGAGTTGCTAGGGTTTAGAGTTGCTAGGGTTTAGAGTTGCTAGGGTTTAGAGTTGCTAGGGTTTAGAGTTGCTAGGGTTTAGAGTTGCTAGGGTTTAGAGTTGCTAGGGTTTAGAGTTGCTAGGGTTTAGAGTTGCTAGGGTTTAGAGTTGCTAGGGTTTAGAGTTGCTAGGGTTTAGAGTTGCTAGGGTTTAGAGTTGCTAGGGTTTAGAGTTGCTAGGGTTTAGAGTTGCTAGGGTTTAGAGTTGCTAGGGTTTAGAGTTGCTAGGGTTTAGAGTTGCTAGGGTTTAGAGTTGCTAGGGTTTAGAGTTGCTAGGGTTTAGAGTTGCTAGGGTTTAGAGTTGCTAGGGTTTAGAGTTTGCTAGGGTTTAGAGTTGCTAGGGTTTAGAGTTGCTAGGGTTTAGAGTTGCTAGGGTTTAGAGTTGCTAGGGTTTAGAGTTGCTAGGGTTTAGAGTTGCTAGGGTTTAGAGTTGCTAGAGTTGCTAGGGTTTAGAGTTGCTAGGGTTTAGAGTTGCTAGGGTTTAGAGTTGCTAGGGTTTAGAGTTGCTAGGGTTAGAGAGGTGCTAGGTTTAGGGTTTAGAGTTGCTAGGGTTTAGAGTTGCTAGGGTTTAGAGTTGCTAGGGTTTAGAGTTGCTAGGGTTTAGAGTTGCTAGGGTTTAGAGTTGCTAGGGTTTAGAGTTGCTAGGGTTTAGAGTTGCTAGGGTTTAGAGTTGCTAGGGTTTAGAGTTGCTAGGGTTTAGGGTTTAGAGTTGCTAGGGTTTTAGAGTTGCTAGGGTTTAGAGTTGCTAGGGTTTAGAGTTGCTAGGGTTTAGAGTTGCTAGGGTTTTTAGAGTTGCTAGGGTTTAGAGTTGCTAGGGTTTAGAGTTGCTAGGGTTTAGAGTTGCTAGGGTTTAGAGTTGCTAGGGTTTAGAGTTGCTAGGGGTTTAGAGTTGCTAGGGTTTAGAGTTGCTAGGGTTTAGAGTTGCTAGGGTTTAGAGTTGCTAGGGTTTAGAGTTGCTAGGGTTTAGAGTTGCTAGGGTTTAGAGTTGCTAGGGTTTAGAGTTGCTAGGGTTTAGAGTTGCTAGGGTTTAGAGTTGCTAGGGTTTAGAGTTGCTAGGGTTTAGAGTTGCTAGGGAGTTGCTAGGGTAGAGAGTTGCTAGGGTTTAGAGTTGCTAGGGTTTAGAGTTGCTAGGGTTTAGAGTTGCTAGGGTTTAGAGTTGCTAGGGTTTAGAGTTGCTAGGTTTAGAGTTGCTAGGGTTTAGAGTTGCTAGGGTTTAGAGTTGCTAGGGTTTAGAGTTGCTAGGGTTTAGAGTTGCTAGGGTTTAGAGTTGCTAGGGTTTAGAGTTGCTAGGGTTTAGAGTTGCTAGGGTTTAGAGTTGCTAGGGTTTAGAGTTGCTAGGGTTTAGAGTTGCTAGGGTTTAGAGTTGCTAGGGGTTTAGAGTTGCTAGGGTTTAGAGTTGCTAGGGTTTAGAGTTGCTAGGGTTTAGAGTTGCTAGGGTTTAGAGTTGCTAGGGTTTAGAGTTGCTAGGGTTTAGAGTTGCTAGGGTTTAGAGTTGCTAGGGTTTAGAGTTGCTAGGTTTAGAGTTTAGAGTTGCTAGGGTTTAGAGTTGCTAGGGTTTAGAGTTGCTAGGGTTTAGAGTTGCTAGGGTTTAGAGTTGCTAGGGTTTAGAGTTGCTAGGGTTTAGAGTTGCTAGGGTTTAGAGTTGCTAGGGTTTAGAGTTGCTAGGGTTTAGAGTTGCTAGGGTTTAGAGTTGCTAGGGTTTAGAGTTGCTAGGGTTTAGAGTTGCTAGGGTTTAGAGTTGCTAGGGTTTAGAGTTGCTAGGGTTTAGAGTTGCTAGGGTTTAGAGTTGCTAGGTTTTAGAGTTGCTAGGGTTTAGAGTTGCTAGGGTTTAGAGTTGCTAGGGTTTAGAGTTGCTAGGGTTTAGAGTTGCTAGGGTTTAGAGTTGCTAGGGTTTAGAGTTGCTAGGGTTTAGAGTTGCTAGGGTTTAGAGTTGCTAGGGTTTAGAGTTGCTAGGGTTTAGAGTTGCTAGGGTTTAGAGTTGCTAGGGTTTAGAGTTGCTAGGGTTTAGAGTTGCTAGGGTTTAGAGTTGCTAGGGTTTAGAGTTGCTAGGGTTTAGAGTTGCTAGGGTTTAGAGTTGCTAGGGTTTAGAGTTGCTAGGGTTTAGAGTTGCTAGGGTTTAGAGTTGCTAGGGTTTAGAGTTGCTAGGGTTTAGAGTTGCTAGGGTTTAGAGTTGCTAGGGTTTAGAGTTGCTAGGGTTTAGAGTTGCTAGGGTTTAGAGTTTAGAGTTGCTAGGGTTTAGAGTTGCTAGGGTTTAGAGTTGCTAGGGTTTAGAGTTGCTAGGGTTTAGAGTTGCTAGGGTTTAGAGTTGCTAGGGTTTAGAGTTGCTAGGGTTTAGAGTTGCTAGGGTTTAGAGTTGCTAGGGTTTAGAGTTGCTAGGGTTTAGAGTTGCTAGGGTTTAGAGTTGCTAGGGTTTAGAGTTGCTAGGGTTTAGAGTTGCTAGGGTTTAGAGTTGCTAGGGTTTAGAGTTGCTAGGGTTTAGAGTTGCTAGGGTTTAGAGTTGCTAGGGTTTAGAGTTGCTAGGGTTTAGAGTTGCTAGGGTTTAGAGTTGCTAGGGTTTAGAGTTGCTAGGGTTTAGAGTTGCTAGGGTTTAGAGTTGCTAGGGTTTAGAGTTGCTAGGGTTTAGAGTTGCTAGGGTTTAGAGTTGCTAGGGTTTAGAGTTGCTAGGGTTTAGAGTTGCTAGGGTTTTAGAGTTGCTAGGGTTTAGAGTTGCTAGGGTTTAGAGTTGCTAGGGTTTAGAGTTGCTAGGGTTTAGAGTTGCTAGGGTTTAGAGTTGCTAGGGTTTAGAGTTGCTAGGGTTTAGAGTTGCTAGGGTTTAGAGTTGCTAGGGTTTAGAGTTGCTAGGGTTTAGAGTTGCTAGGGTTTAGAGTTGCTAGGGTTTAGAGTTGCTAGGGTTTAGAGTTGCTAGGGTTTAGAGTTGCTAGGGTTTAGAGTTGCTAGGGTTTAGAGTTGCTAGGGTTTAGAGTTGCTAGGGTTTAGAGTTGCTAGGGTTTAGAGTTGCTAGGGTTTAGAGTTGCTAGGGTTTAGAGTTGCTAGGGTTTAGAGTTGCTAGGGTTTAGAGTTGCTAGGGTTTAGAGTTGCTAGGGTTTTAGAGTTGCTAGGGTTTAGAGTTGCTAGGGTTTAGAGTTGCTAGGGTTTAGAGTTGCTAGGGTTTAGAGTTGCTAGGGTTTAGAGTTGCTAGGGTTTAGAGTTGCTAGGGTTTAGAGTTGCTAGGGTTTAGAGTTGCTAGGGTTTAGAGTTGCTAGGGTTTAGAGTTGCTAGGGTTTAGAGTTGCTAGGGTTTAGAGTTGCTAGGGTTTAGAGTTGCTAGGGTTTAGAGTTGCTAGGGTTTAGAGTTGCTAGGTTTAGAGTTGCTAGGGTTTAGAGTTGCTAGGGTTTAGAGTTGCTAGGGTTTAGAGTTGCTAGGGTTTAGGGTTTAGTTTAGAGTTGCTAGGGTTTAGAGTTGCTAGGGTTTAGAGTTGCTAGGGTTTAGAGTTGCTAGGGTTTAGAGTTGCTAGGGTTTAGAGTTGCTAGGGTTTAGAGTTGCTAGGGTTTAGAGTTGCTAGGGTTTAGAGTTGCTAGGGTTTAGAGTTGCTAGGGTTTAGAGTTGCTAGGGTTTAGAGTTGCTAGGGTTTAGAGTTGCTAGGGTTTAGAGTTGCTAGGGTTTAGAGTTGCTAGGGTTTAGAGTTGCTAGGGTTTAGAGTTGCTAGGGTTTAGAGTTGCTAGGGTTTAGAGTTGCTAGGGTTTAGAGTTGCTAGGGTTTAGAGTTGCTAGGGTTTAGAGTTGCTAGGGTTTAGAGTTGCTAGGGTTTAGAGTTGCTAGGGTTTAGAGTTGCTAGGGTTTAGAGTTGCTAGGGTTTAGAGTTGCTAGGGTTTAGAGTTGCTAGGGTTTAGAGTTGCTAGGGTTTAGAGTTGCTAGGGTTTAGAGTTGCTAGGGTTTAGAGTTGCTAGGGTTTAGAGTTGCTAGGGTTTAGAGTTGCTAGGGTTTTAGAGTTGCTAGGGTTTAGAGTTGCTAGGGTTTAGAGTTGCTAGGGTTTAGAGTTGCTAGGGTTTAGGGTTTAGAGTTGCTAGGGTTTAGAGTTGCTAGGGTTTAGAGTTGCTAGGGTTTTTAGAGTTGCTAGGGTTTAGAGTTGCTAGGGTTTAGAGTTGCTAGGGTTTAGAGTTGCTAGGGTTTAGAGTTGCTAGGGTTTAGAGTTGCTAGGGTTTAGAGTTGCTAGGGTTTAGAGTTGCTAGGGTTTAGAGTTGCTAGGGTTTAGAGTTGCTAGGGTTTAGAGTTGCTAGGGTTTAGAGTTGCTAGGGTTTAGAGTTGCTAGGGTTTAGAGTTGCTAGGGTTTAGAGTTGCTAGGGTTTAGAGTTGCTAGGGTTTAGAGTTGCTAGGGTTTAGAGTTGCTAGGGTTTAGAGTTGCTAGGGTTTAGAGTTGCTAGGGTTTAGAGTTGCTAGGGTTTAGAGTTGCTAGGGTTTTAGAGTTGCTAGGGTTTAGAGTTGCTAGGGTTTAGAGTTGCTAGGGTTTAGAGTTGCTAGGGTTTAGAGTTGCTAGGGGTTTAGAGTTGCTAGGGTTTAGAGTTGCTAGGGTTTAGAGTTGCTAGGGTTTAGAGTTGCTAGGGTTTAGAGTTGCTAGGGTTTAGAGTTGCTAGGGTTTAGAGTTGCTAGGGTTTAGAGTTGCTAGGGTTTAGAGTTGCTAGGGTTTAGAGTTGCTAGGGTTTAGAGTTGCTAGGGTTTAGAGTTGCTAGGGTTTAGAGTTGCTAGGGTTTAGAGTTGCTAGGGTTTAGAGTTGCTAGGGTTTAGAGTTGCTAGGGTTTAGAGTTGCTAGGGTTTAGAGTTGCTAGGGTTTAGAGTTGCTAGGGTTTAGAGTTGCTAGGGTTTAGAGTTGCTAGGGTTTAGAGTTGCTAGGGTTTAGAGTTGCTAGGGTTTAGAGTTGCTAGGGTTTAGAGTTGCTAGGGTTTAGAGTTGCTAGGGTTTAGAGTTGCTAGGTTTTAGAGTTGCTAGGGTTTAGAGTTGCTAGGGTTTAGAGTTGCTAGGGTTTAGAGTTGCTAGGGTTTAGAGTTGCTAGGGTTTAGAGTTGCTAGGGTTTAGAGTTGCTAGGGTTTAGAGTTGCTAGGGTTTAGAGTTGCTAGGGTTTAGAGTTGCTAGGGTTTAGAGTTGCTAGGGTTTAGAGTTGCTAGGGTTTAGAGTTGCTAGGGTTTAGAGTTGCTAGGTTTAGAGTTGCTAGGGTTTAGAGTTGCTAGGGTTTAGAGTTGCTAGGGTTTAGAGTTGCTAGGGTTTAGAGTTGCTAGGGTTTAGAGTTGCTAGGGTTTAGAGTTGCTAGGGTTTAGAGTTGCTAGGGTTTAGAGTTGCTAGGGTTTAGAGTTGCTAGGGTTTAGAGTTGCTAGGGTTTAGAGTTGCTAGGGTTTAGAGTTGCTAGGGTTTAGAGTTGCTAGGGTTTAGAGTTGCTAGGGTTTAGAGTTGCTAGAGTTGCTAGGGTTTAGAGTTGCTAGGGTTTAGAGTTGCTAGGGTTTAGAGTTGCTAGGGTTTAGAGTTGCTAGGGTTTAGAGTTGCTAGGGTTTAGAGTTGCTAGGGTTTAGAGTTGCTAGGGTTTAGAGCTAGGGTTGCTAGTTGCTAGGGTTTAGAGTTGCTAGGGTTTAGAGTTGCTAGGGTTTAGAGTTGCTAGGGTTTAGAGTTGCTAGGGTTTAGAGTTGCTAGGGTTTAGAGTTGCTAGGGTTTAGAGTTGCTAGGGTTTAGAGTTGCTAGGGTTTAGAGTTGCTAGGGTTTAGAGTTGCTAGGGTTTAGAGTTGCTAGGGTTTAGAGTTGCTAGGGTTTAGAGTTGCTAGGGTTTAGAGTTGCTAGGGTTTAGAGTTGCTAGGGTTTAGAGTTGCTAGGGTTTAGAGTTTGTAGGGTTTTAGAGTTGCTAGGGTTTAGAGTTTGCTAGGGTTTAGAGTTGCTAGGGTTTAGAGTTGCTAGGGTTTAGAGTTGCTAGGGTTTAGAGTTGCTAGGGTTTAGAGTTGCTAGGGTTTAGAGTTGCTAGGGTTTAGAGTTGCTAGGGTTTAGAGTTGCTAGGGTTTAGAGTTGCTAGGGTTTAGAGTTGCTAGGGTTTAGAGTTGCTAGGGTTTAGAGTTGCTAGGGTTTAGAGTTGCTAGGGTTTAGAGTTGCTAGGGTTTAGAGTTGCTAGGGTTTAGAGTTGCTAGGGTTTAGAGTTGCTAGGGTTTAGAGTTGCTAGGGTTTAGAGTTGCTAGGGTTTAGAGTTGCTAGGGTTTAGAGTTGCTAGGGTTTAGAGTTGCTAGGGTTTAGAGTTGCTAGGGTTTAGAGTTGCTAGGGTTTAGAGTTGCTAGGGTTTAGAGTTGCTAGGTTTTTAGAGTTGCTAGGGTTTAGAGTTGCTAGGGTTTAGAGTTGCTAGGGTTTAGAGTTGCTAGGGTTTAGAGTTGCTAGGGTTTAGAGTTGCTAGGGTTAGAGTTTTAGAGTTGCTAGGGTTTAGAGTTGCTAGGGTTTAGAGTTGCTAGGGTTTAGAGTTGCTAGGGTTTAGAGTTGCTAGGGTTTAGAGTTGCTAGGGTTTAGAGTTGCTAGGGTTTAGAGTTGCTAGGGTTTAGAGTTGCTAGGGTTTAGAGTTGCTAGGGTTTAGAGTTGCTAGGGTTTAGAGTTGCTAGGGTTTAGAGAGTTGCTAGGGTTTAGAGTTGCTAGGGTTTAGAGTTGCTAGGGTTTAGAGTTGCTAGGGTTTAGAGTTGCTAGGGTTTAGAGTTGCTAGGGTTTAGAGTTGCTAGGGTTTAGAGTTGCTAGGGTTTAGAGTTGCTAGGGTTTAGAGTTGCTAGGGTTTAGAGTTGCTAGGGTTTAGAGTTGCTAGGGTTTAGAGTTGCTAGGGTTTAGAGTTGCTAGGGTTTAGAGTTGCTAGGGTTTAGAGTTGCTAGGGTTTAGAGTTGCTAGGGTTTAGAGTTGCTAGGGTTTTAGAGTTGCTAGGGTTTAGAGTTGCTAGGGTTTAGAGTTGCTAGGGTTTAGAGTTGCTAGGGTTTAGAGTTGCTAGGGTTAGAGTTGCTGCTAGGGTTTAGCTAGGGTTGCTAGGGTTTAGAGTTGCTAGGGTTTAGAGTTGCTAGGGTTTAGAGTTGCTAGGGTTTAGAGTTGCTAGGGTTTAGAGTTGCTAGGGTTTAGAGTTGCTAGGGTTTAGAGTTGCTAGGGTTTAGAGTTGCTAGGGTTTAGAGTTGCTAGGGTTTAGAGTTGCTAGGGTTTAGAGTTGCTAGGGTTTAGAGTTGCTAGGGTTTAGAGTTGCTAGGGTTTAGAGTTGCTAGGGTTTTAGAGTTGCTAGGGTTTAGAGTTGCTAGGGTTTAGAGTTGCTAGGGTTTAGAGTTGCTAGGGTTTAGAGTTGCTAGGGTTTAGAGTTGCTAGGGTTTAGAGTTGCTAGGGTTTAGAGTTGCTAGGGTTTAGAGTTGCTAGGGGTTAGAGTTGCTAGGGTTTAGGGTATAGAGTTGCTGGGGTTTAGAGTTGTAGGGGTTTAGAGTTGCTAGGGTTTAGAGTTGCTAGGGTTTAGAGTTGCTAGGGTTTAGAGTTGCTAGGGTTTAGAGTTGCTAGGGTTTAGAGTTGCTAGGGTTTAGAGTTGCTAGGGTTTAGAGTTGCTAGGGTTTAGAGTTGCTAGGGTTTAGAGTTGCTAGGGTTTAGAGTTGCTAGGGTTTAGAGTTGCTAGGGTTTAGAGTTGCTAGGGTTTAGAGTTGCTAGGGTTTAGAGTTGCTAGGGTTTAGAGTTGCTAGGGTTTAGAGTTGCTAGGGTTTAGAGTTGCTAGGGTTTAGAGTTGCTAGGGTTTAGAGTTGCTAGGGTTTAGAGTTGCTAGGGTTTAGAGTTGCTAGGGTTTAGAGTTGCTAGGGTTTAGAGTTGCTAGGGTTTAGAGTTGCTAGGGTTTAGAGTTGCTAGGGTTTAGAGTTGCTAGGGTTTAGAGTTGCTAGGGTTTAGAGTTGCTAGGGTTTAGAGTTGCTAGGGTTTAGAGTTGCTAGGGTTTAGAGTTGCTAGGGTTTAGAGTTGCTAGGGTTTAGAGTTGCTAGGGTTTAGAGTTGCTAGGGTTTAGAGTTGCTAGGGTTTAGAGTTGCTAGGGTTTAGAGTTGCTAGGGTTTAGAGTTGCTAGGGTTTAGAGTTGCTAGGGTTTAGAGTTGCTAGGGTTTAGAGTTGCTAGGGTTTAGAGTTGCTAGGGTTTAGAGTTGCTAGGGTTTAGAGTTGCTAGGGTTTAGAGTTGCTAGGGTTTAGAGTTGCTAGGGTTTAGAGTTGCTAGGGTTTAGAGTTGCTAGGGTTTAGAGTTGCTAGGGGGTTTAGAGTTGCTAGGGTTTAGAGTTGCTAGGGTTTAGAGTTGCTAGGGTTTAGAGTTGCTAGGGTTTAGAGTTGCTAGGGTTTGCTAGGGTTTAGAGTTGCTAGGGTTTAGAGTTGCTAGGGTTTAGAGTTGCTAGGGTTTAGAGTTGCTAGGGTTTAGAGTTGCTAGGGTTTAGAGTTGCTAGGGTTTAGAGTTGCTAGGGTTTAGAGTTGCTAGGGTTTAGAGTTGCTAGGGTTTAGAGTTGCTAGGGTTTAGAGTTGCTAGGGGGTTTAGAGTTGCTAGGGTTTAGAGTTGCTAGGGTTTAGAGTTGCTAGGGTTTAGAGTTGCTAGGGTTTAGAGTTGCTAGGGTTTAGAGTTGCTAGGGTTTAGAGTTGCTAGGGTTTAGAGTTGCTAGGGTTTAGAGTTGCTAGGGTTTAGAGTTGCTAGGGTTTAGAGTTGCTAGGGGTTTAGAGTTGCTAGGGTTTAGAGTTGCTAGGGTTTAGAGTTGCTAGGGTTTAGAGTTGCTAGGGTTTAGAGTTGCTAGGGTTTAGAGTTGCTAGGGTTTAGAGTTGCTAGGGTTTAGAGTTGCTAGGGTTTAGAGTTGCTAGGGTTTAGAGTTGCTAGGGTTTAGAGTTGCTAGGGTTTAGAGTTGCTAGGGTTTTAGAGTTGCTAGGGTTTAGAGTTGCTAGGGTTTAGAGTTGCTAGGGTTTAGAGTTGCTAGGGTTTAGAGTTGCTAGGGTTTAGAGTTGCTAGGGTTTAGAGTTGCTAGGGTTTAGAGTTGCTAGGGTTTAGAGTTGCTAGGGTTTTAGAGTTGCTAGGGTTTAGAGTTGCTAGGGTTTAGAGTTGCTAGGGTTTAGAGTTGCTAGGGTTTAGAGTTGCTAGGGTTTAGAGTTGCTAGGGTTTAGAGTTGCTAGGGTTTAGAGTTGCTAGGGTTTAGAGTTGCTAGGGTTTAGAGTTGCTAGGGTTTAGAGTTGCTAGGGTTTAGAGTTGCTAGGGTTTAGAGTTTAGGCTAGGGCTTTAGAGTTGCTAGGGTTTAGAGTTGCTAGGGTTTAGAGTTGCTAGGGTTTAGAGTTGCTAGGGTTTAGAGTTGCTAGGGTTTAGAGTTGCTAGGGGTTTAGAGTTGCTAGGGTTTAGAGTTGCTAGGGTTTAGAGTTGCTAGGGTTTAGAGTTGCTAGGGTTTAGAGTTGCTAGGGTTTAGAGTTGCTAGGGTTTAGAGTTGCTAGGGTTTAGAGTTGCTAGGGTTTAGAGTTGCTAGGGTTTAGAGTTGCTAGGGTTTAGAGTTGCTAGGGTTTAGAGTTGCTAGGGTTTAGAGTTGCTAGGGTTTAGAGTTGCTAGGGTTTTAGAGTTGCTAGGGTTTAGAGTTGCTAGGGTTTAGAGTTGCTAGGGTTTAGAGTTGCTAGGGTTTAGAGTTGCTAGGGTTTAGAGTTGCTAGGGTTTAGAGTTGCTAGGGTTTAGAGTTGCTAGGGTTTAGAGTTGCTAGGGTTTAGAGTTGCTAGGGTTTAGAGTTGCTAGGGTTTAGAGTTGCTAGGGTTTAGAGTTGCTAGGGTTTAGAGTTGCTAGGGTTTAGAGTTGCTAGGGTTTAGAGTTGCTAGGGTTTAGAGTTGCTAGGGTTTAGAGTTGCTAGGGTTTAGAGTTGCTAGGGTTTAGAGTTGCTAGGGTTTAGAGTTGCTAGGGTTTAGAGTTGCTAGGGTTTAGAGTTGCTAGGGTTTAGAGTTGCTAGGGTTTAGAGTTGCTAGGGTTTAGAGTTGTTAGGGTTTAGAGTTGCTAGGGTTTAGAGTTGCTAGGGTTTAGAGTTGCTAGGGTTTAGAGTTGCTAGGGTTTAGAGTTGCTAGGGTTTAGAGTTGCTAGGGTTTAGAGTTGGGTTTAGAGTTGCTAGGGTTTAGAGTTGCTAGGGTTTAGAGTTGCTAGGGTTTAGAGTTGCTAGGGTTTAGAGTTGCTAGGGTTTAGAGTTGCTAGGGTTTAGAGTTGCTAGGGTTTAGAGTTGCTAGGGTTTAGAGTTGCTAGGGTTTAGAGTTGCTAGGGTTTAGAGTTGCTAGGGTTTAGAGTTGCTAGGGTTTAGAGTTGCTAGGGTTTAGAGTTGCTAGGGTTTAGAGTTGCTAGGGTTTAGAGTTGCTAGGGTTTAGAGTTGCTAGGGTTTAGAGTTGCTAGGGTTTAGAGTTGCTAGGGTTTAGAGTTGCTAGGGTTTAGAGTTGCTAGGGTTTAGAGTTGCTAGGGTTTAGAGTTGCTAGGGTTTAGGAGTTGCTAGGGTTTAGAGTTGCTAGGGTTTAGAGTTTGCTAGGGTTTAGAGTTGCTAGGGTTTAGAGTTGCTAGGGTTTAGAGTTGCTAGGGTTTAGAGTTGCTAGGGTTTAGAGTTGCTAGGGTTTAGAGTTGCTAGGGTTTAGAGTTGCTAGGGTTTAGAGTTGCTAGGGTTTAGAGTTGCTAGGGTTTAGAGTTGCTAGGGTTTAGAGTTGCTAGGGTTTAGAGTTGCTAGGGTTTAGAGTTGCTAGGGTTTAGAGTTGCTAGGGTTTAGAGTTTGCTAGGGTTTAGAGTTGCTAGGGTTTAGAGTTGAGTTGCTAGGGTTTAGAGTTGCTAGGGTTTAGAGTTGCTAGGGTTTAGAGTTGCTAGGGTTTTAGAGTTGCTAGGGTTTAGAGTTGCTAGGGTTTAGAGTTGCTAGGGTTTAGAGTTGCTAGGGTTTAGAGTTGCTAGGGTTTAGAGTTGCTAGGGTTTAGAGTTGCTAGGGTTTAGAGTTGCTAGGGTTTAGAGTTGCTAGGGTTTAGAGTTGCTAGGGTTTAGAGTTGCTAGGGTTTAGAGTTGCTAGGTTTAGAGTTGCTAGGGTTTTAGAGTTGCTAGGGTTTAGAGTTGCTAGGGTTTAGAGTTGCTAGGGTTTAGAGTTGCTAGGGTTTAGAGTTGCTAGGGTTTAGAGTTGCTAGGGTTTAGAGTTGCTAGGGTTTAGAGTTGCTAGGGTTTAGAGTTGCTAGGGTTTAGAGTTGCTAGGGTTTAGAGTTGCTAGGGTTTAGAGTTGCTAGGGTTTAGAGTTGCTAGGGTTGCTAGGGTTTAGAGTTGCTAGGGTTTAGAGTTGCTAGGGTTTAGAGTTGCTAGGGTTTAGAGTTGCTAGGGTTTAGAGTTGCTAGGGTTTAGAGTTGCTAGGGTTTAGAGTTGCTAGGGTTTAGAGTTGCTAGGGTTTAGAGTTGCTAGGGTTTAGAGTTGCTAGGGTTTAGAGTTGCTAGGGTTTAGAGTTGCTAGGGTTTAGAGTTGCTAGGGTTTAGAGTTGCTAGGGTTTAGAGTTGCTAGGGTTTAGAGTTGCTAGGGTTTAGAGTTGCTAGGGTTTAGAGTTGCTAGGGTTTAGAGTTGCTAGGGTTTAGAGTTGCTAGGGTTTAGAGTTGCTAGGGTTTAGAGTTGCTAGGGTTTAGAGTTGCTAGGGTTTAGAGTTGCTAGGGTTTAGAGTTGCTAGGGTTTAGAGTTGCTAGGGTTTAGAGTTGCTAGGGTTTTAGAGTTGCTAGGGTTTAGAGTTGCTAGGGTTTAGAGTTGCTAGGGTTTAGAGTTGCTAGGGTTTAGAGTTGCTAGGGTTTAGAGTTGCTAGGGTTTAGAGTTGCTAGGGTTTAGAGTTGCTAGGGTTTAGAGTTGCTAGGGTTTAGAGTTGCTAGGGTTTTAGAGTTGCTAGGGTTTAGAGTTGCTAGGGTTTAGAGTTGCTAGGGTTTAGAGTTGCTAGGGTTTAGAGTTGCTAGGTTTAGAGTTGCTAGGGTTTAGAGTTGCTAGGGTTTAGAGTTGCTAGGGTTTAGAGTTGCTAGGGTTTAGAGTTGCTAGGGTTTAGAGTTGCTAGGGTTTAGAGTTGCTAGGGTTTAGAGTTGCTAGGGTTTAGAGTTGCTAGGGTTTAGAGTTGCTAGGGTTTAGAGTTGCTAGGGTTTAGAGTTGCTAGGGTTTAGAGTTGCTAGGGTTTAGAGTTGCTAGGGTTTAGAGTTGCTAGGGTTTAGAGTTGCTAGGGTTTAGAGTTGCTAGGGTAGGGTTTAGAGTTGCTAGGGTTTAGAGTTGCTAGGGTTTAGAGTTGCTAGGGTTTAGAGTTGCTAGGGTTTAGAGTTGCTAGGGTTTAGAGTTGCTATGGTTTAGAGTTGTTAGGGTTTAGAGTTGCTAGGGTTTAGGTTGGGTTAGGGTTAGGGTTAGGGTTAGGGTTAGGGTTAGGGTTAGGGTTAGGGTTAGGGTTAGGGTTAGGGTTAGGGTTAGGGTTAGGGTTAGGGTTAGGGTTAGGGTTTAGGGTTAGGGTTAGGGTTAGGGTTAGGGGGTTAGGGTTAGGGTTAGGGTTAGGAGTTAGGGTTAGGGTTAGGTTAGGGCATTAGGGTTAGGGGGTTAGGGTTAGGGTTAGGGTTAGGGTTAGGGTTAGGGTTAGGGTTAGGGGTTAGGGTTAGGGTTAGGGTTAGGGTTAGGGGGTTAGGGTTCGGGTTAGGGTTAGGGTTAGGGGTAGGGTTAGGGTTAGGGTTAGGGTTAGGGTTAGGGTTAGGGTGTGATTTATCGGACAGTGGGACAACAAGCCCTCTGGTGTTTGGTGATCTCTCCCTGGGGATTCCTTTTCACCATGTACTGTCACTTGGTATTTGGCCCACGGTTTCATCACCCTTGTCCAAATCTATTTGCCTCACACTTGCCCTTCCATAGATTTGTGGGAGTCAGTCAGGATTCACCCTAGGTTTGAGTTTATGCAAGGTTAAGGCCATTCGGTTCTTTCGTCTGTAGCGCTTTAATCCATAGCCTCTCTGCTCTCTTCCGTCTCCCTATTGTCCAATTTGTGTTTGTTTCCAGGCCCATGATCTCTAAGGACTGGATCCCATGTTGCTGGAAGTGTCTGCTAATGGGTGTGGATTGGTTCCCCCTTGTGATGTTGCTGAGGTGTCCTGTCAGCCTGACTCTGATGCTGTTACCTGTTTCGCCTATGTACAGTAAGTTGCACTCTTTACATCTAATAGCATACACCACATTCTTTTGCTCACAGGTTATCCTCTGCGCTATCTGGCCTCTCTTTCCTGTTACCCTGTTCTCTATATTTTTGGCTATTACTAAGTGGGTGCAGGCTCCACACCGTCTCTGCCCACAGTCTGGTGCTGTGTGTAAACTTGTGCTGACCAGGATGTCCTTCAGATTTTTAGCCCTCTTGTATGCTGACATTACCTTGTACCCCTGTAGTGTGGCAAATCCCCTTTGGAATTGTTCAAACCGGCCCTTGACTATTTTGTGAGCCTGGATAGCCATGTTGCCATATCTTGTTATTAGTGGCAAGTTCCTGGTCGATACCGGCCTAGGTCTGGGCGCTTGTTTGCTTTTTAGAAAATCTGACTTAATGTGTCTTAATTTACGTTTGCAGTAACCCCTCTGTCTGAGGGCGGTGAAAAGGGTGCTTGTGGCCTGGTTGAAATCCTCCTCCCTAGTGCATATACGGTGGAAGCGGGTCAGTTGTGACTTAACGATACCCCTGAAGGTGTGTTTTGGGTGGTGGCTCGTGGTGTGTAGGAGGGTGTGTGTGTCTGTGGGTTTAAAGAAGACTTTGGTAGCTAGTTTGTGGTCTTGGGTGTCTGATGGTAGTTTAAAGACAGTGGTGTCGAGGAAGTCCACCCTCTGCTGGCTGGTCATGGCCTTTACCTTGATGGATGGGTGGTGGGCATTGAGTATGTCAATAAACTCCTGTAGTTCCCCCTCTGAGTGTGTCCACACTCCCCAAATGTCATCTAGGAATCTGTAGTAGCACATTGGACGCTTGGGACATTTGTGGAAAACTGTCTCCTCCCATTCTGCCATGTATATGTTGGCATAAGCCGGGGCAAACTTCTTTCCCATTGCTGTACCTTTGATTTGTAAATAGAACTCCCCGTTAAATTCAAAGTCATTCTTAGTCAAACCCAGATCCAGTAGTTTAATTAGGGCCTCATCTGGTCTCTCTGGGTCAGGATTTCTCTGTAGGATGTTTTTAACTGCTTGTATCCCCCTGTCCGTCTCTATGTTTGTGTACAGGCTTTCCACATCCATGGTGAAGAGTATTGCGTTGGGTGGTATGTTGAGGGAGTTGACTATTCGGGTGAAGTGGTAGGTGTCTTTGATGTAGCTGGGATGTTGTTGTGCCAGTGGGGTAAGATAGTGGTCAATGTATTCTGCTACCCCATAGGATTCGCTACTGCAATCTGATACTATGGGCCTACCTGGTGGTATTTCTCCAGGCACTGTCCACGTGTCTGGGTTTTTGTGTATCTTTGGGAGCATGTAGAATTTCCTCGCCCTGGGTTGTGCTCCTGTCAAGTATTCTACTTGTTTCTCTAGGATGTATCCTGATCTCTTAAGCTCCTCCAAAATGTCACCTATTTCCTTTTGTGTTTCTGTATATATAGGCTCATCTAACTTAGTGTAGTGTTCTATCTTGTTCAGTTGTCTATGTGCCTCGAAGAGGTACTGTTGTCTGTCCATGATGACTATACTGCTCCCCTTGTCTGCTGGTTTGATCACTATCTCGTTGTTCTCCTTTAGCTCTTTCAAGGCCTGCCTCTCTTTTCTGGTAATGTTCGACTTATCTTTTGTTGTAGGCATATCCTCAATGGCTGATGCTGTCTCTGTTATAAATTCTGTTATCTCCCTAGGGACATCCTCGTCGTCAGGGGACCATCCTGTGATTGGCCTGAAGGGTATGATTTCGGTAGGTTCTGCGTCACTAAAGTGGTGTATTAACTTAATGGATCGATAGAATCTGTGTAGGTCACCCTGCACTTGTTCCTTGTGGGTTTTGGGAGTAGGGACGAAGGTAAGGCCTCTGTTCAGTACCCTCTCTTGGGTTTCGGTGAGGGAGAATGTCTGGGAAAGGTTGACGATTGTTTTCCCTAGTTGTGGGCCCTGCCTCTCTTGGCATGGTGTCCCTAACAGTTTAAATGCTTCATCCACTCTCTGATCATGGCTCGGGCTGTGGGTTCTGTCCAGTGGACGTGGTCTGAGAATACTTTAAACTGGCTGGTGGGAATGGTGGGGATGTGTTTCTTGGTGTGTATGTAGTCATTAAGTTGTCTGAGTGTGTCCTGCTCTGGTGTTGGGAGCGACCGGCTGAAGTTGATCATAGGGATCCATATGCTGGCATTAGGGAATTTACGACTGGCCGTCTTGATTAGTGTTTGGAGTTGTTTGATGGCAGTCTGTGGTCTGTGTTTCTTATTATTAATGCCAAATGAGAGAATGACTTTTTGAGTTTCTGGACATTGGTTCAATTTGTTCAGAATAGATGTACCATGGATGAATTTAGCTCCTGGATAGCTGTCCAATTGTATGTTATTGTTGGAGAATTTGGGGATCCTGGAAATGTTGGAATCTCCAATTATTAAAATAGGTTTGCTGGGTTGTAGTTTCCAGGCAACATTTTTGCAACTTGTGGTGGGGTGTCTTGTAACTTCTGCCAGCCGCTTCCCTGGACCCCTCCTTGTGTGCTGCTGAAATTCATCCTGTGAGTTACTATCTGTGTCTAAAGTCCTCTGGTGCTGTGTGCAGGCCCTACGTGCTGGTCTGACCCCCTGTGCTGGGACCCCGTGTGTTGGGTTGGCAAGGGTAGGTGTGTGGGAAAGTGTTGCAGTACCGGACATGTTTACCTGTGGCACCGCGGTCGTGACGTCCCTTCCGGCAGTCTCCGTGGTCAGTTCGGTCTCGTCCCGGGAGGGTCTGCGCTCGGCCCGTGGTCTCCGGGGGAGGGGGCCGCGGGTGCTCTGGCGTGAGGAGAGGCTCCGGTAGATGAGGGAGGACGTGCGGGGGGAATCGGAGCATGTGGGTTGTGTCCAGTCCTCCGACCAGGTCCCTGTCTCGGGCCAGAAGGGGGCCTGGGGCTCGCGTACCGGGGAGGGTGGCTGGGCCTGGGCCTGGGCCTGGGGCTCGCGTACCGGGGAGGGTGGCTGGGCCTGGGCCTGGGGCTCGCGTACCGGGGAGGGTGGGCTGGGCTGGGCCTGGGGCTCGCGTACCGGGGAGGGTGGCTGGGCCTGGGCCTGGTCTTGTTGCTGGGGTCGCAACACCACAATCTGGGGGCTGATGGCTGGACGCACCGGGGTGGTGGGGGGGGTTATGTCGGGGGGCTGGAGGGAGCGGGGCCGCGGGGTTTTCCTGTGAAATAGTAAACAAGTCTTGCGGGATATGTACCGCTACATTAGACATTACAGCCGCTGGCCTGGGGGTCTGGAAATCCCGCAAGCTGCTGCCGCTGTTCAGAGTGCCCAGTCTCCTCTGAGGTCAGATTCAAAACTCGTGTCTAGTTCCTCCATGTCCTGATTTTAAACTTTCTCCCATTTCTCTTATTCCATATAGGGCCTATTTGTGACAGCTCCTGCATCTAGCACACGCGATCAGTGTGGCTGCCCTGTCGTTGAATTCATCATCCAAATAGTTCCGACTGTTTTGGTAATGTTCATCAAAATAATTTTGTCTTGTTTGTTTTGGCCCAGGTTCAGCTAGAATCCGAATTTATTTACTGTTTCCGGGGTAGGGATTTGCCGGTTTGACAAAGTGTGTGCATTC